>NW_012149385.1:84875-87650 GCF_000956105.1 Propithecus coquereli
CAGGGGGTCCCTGCTAGGGTAATTTCAAGCAAAAATATTGGATCAGAGCCAGAGCTGCCATAGAGAAGCCCCACTAGAGCAATGCCTAATGCAGCCAGGGATGTAGGACCATCACTGAGACCCCAGAACTATAAGCTTGCAGTTCCAGCCTGGGAAAGCTGCTGTTGCCCAGTTCCTCCTCAAAGGAACTGAAGCATGGGCTGAGCCCAGTAAAGCCGTGGAAGTAAGGCTGCCTGGGGTGGTGGCCCAACCCCGGCACAAGTGTACTCGGATGCCAGACAAGGAGTCAGGGGAGATCATTCTCCAGCTTTAAGACCAAATATTGTTTTCCCTGTTGGGTTTTGGACTTACTTGGGAACTGTTACTTCTTTCTTCTTATCTATTTCTCCCTTTTGGAGTGGGAATGTCTATTGTATGCCTGTCCCACCATTGTATTTTGAAAATAGATAACTTGTTTAATTTCATAGGCTCACAGCTCAAAGGAATATACCTCAAGGTGAATCATGCCTTGAGTCTCACCCATATCCGATTCAGATGAGATTCTAGACTTTGGACTTTTGAGTTGGTGCTGGAATGAGTTGAGACTTTGGGACTATTAGGATGGAATGAATGCAGTCTGCATTATGAAAAGGACATAAATTTGGAGGGCCAGGGGCTGAATGCTATGGTTTAAATTTGTGCCTGAAAACGTTATGTGTTGGAAACTTAATTGCCAATATAACAGTATTAGGAGATAAGGCTTTTATGTGGCGGTTGGGTCAAGAAGATGGAGGCTTCATGAATGGATTAATGCTGTTATCTCAGGAGTTTATTAGTTCTTGTGAAAGTGAATTAGTTCTCGTGGAAGTGAGTTAGTTCTCAATAGAGCTGGAGCTGGTCGTTTTAAAGGCAAGCTCAGCTCTCTCTTTTGGTCTATTTTACATGTGCTTTCTTGACCTTTCACTGTTCTGCCATGTTATGACACAGTACAAAAGCCCTGGCCCAATGCTGTTGCCATACCCTTTGGCTTTCAAGCCTCTAGAATTGTAAGCCAAATAAATTTCTTTTTGTTAAAAATTTCCCAGTCCCAGGTATTCTGTTATAGCAAGGGACTAAGATAATTTCAGCAATTGTAGTTCGTTCCAGTATCAACAATTTAATCCAACTTGCTGATTTTCCAACACTTGCAGAACTGACTTATTGTACCCTCTCAAAACATACAGGAAGAGTGAGCCAACATACCTATGAGAAACAATTCCATTGAAATACTAAGTCTCCCTTGCCTTACTCAAATTCATTTTGCTGTCTCCTGCCCTGTAACTATTATGGAAATAGATCCCAGATCCAAGTATTCTCTAAGAAGTCACTTATATAAGCCAAGTTAGAAGGGGTAGATCTTTCCCATCTCCAGAGTACAAGATTTTGCCAATTTAAAATGTGAAAAAACCTGGAGAATACTTGCGTGAATGCATTCTGATGTGCTAGATTAAGACAGTAGCAAAGTTAAAAATGAGTGCATTTACTGGAAATTTTGGATTCGATGTGCTAGCTCAGGTATTTTTAAATGGTTCTTATTATTTCCTCAGTTGTTTTTTCTAAAATATAGACACAAGCATCCTCATGAAAAATATATTTAAATTTTTAAAAAATATCCTCATATGGTGTTAAAGGCTATCTATTATTGATCATATTAATTAGTTGATGATTCCAGTTGAAGCTTCTGATCAAAGCGAGGACTCAGGTACCTGATATTATGCACGCATGACATAAGATTAGAAGTAAATTTTCAGATATTCTGAAGACTATTGCTTTAATGAGGATTCTAGAGTTTATTGGAATGTTAACATGACTAGTCTGAAGTGAAATTTAAGCTGCAATATATCATATCGGTTACTGAGATAGAGCCACCTTCCTTAGTAGGCCCCTTGAATTTCAGAAGCCCCACATACCACATTTGGGATTGTGGCTTTGACTCACTGTCAACTGACCAGAATGCCTATGTAGGGCTCAGCAAAAGAAAGTTCTACAGGCGATCCTGGCTGTAGGACAAGCTTCTCTGCTACTTGGCTTGTAGGATACAGCTGATTCAAACGTAGTCACAGTTTTTGTGTCAGATCTGTATGGAGTCTTGTCACCAAATCATAACAATGACGTCTAGAAATGAGGAATAATGTCACAGTCATATTGTTTTTGGTATAGTTATTGCCTATGTTAGAGATTAAACACCCAACTATGGGACACAGCTCAACAGGCAATACAGATATGTTCTATTTGCCCCACTGAACCCTAAAGTTGGACATTCTCAGACAGCTCCATCATCAAGTGTCAGTGATTAAGAGATTAAGCTCCCGTATGTCCTGAGGGTACAAGTAAATTGCAAGAACAGGTGGTTCACACTCCTAACACATTGATATCTCACTTACTTGGAAGCCTCAGGAATTCCTTCTGACTAGTTGTCTGAGGAGAAAAGTGTTGAAATCTCATTTATACACAGCTCTACATAACATTTTGGCGCCAGCCCAGGAAGATAGTATAAAAACATTTAAACCCCGTGCAGTTATGTTCCTGAAGAATGGTGGGGAAGGGAAATGCTCCCTTAGATCAGAACTTGAAATGATTCTACTTTGTTTGAAAAGATATTTGGCCAAAATTATGGGTCTACAATATTTTGTGACCAGTTGTGGAAATGAAGAATGAAACATTTGTTTTATTTTTTGGTTGTTTATAATGCTTCACTTTGCTATTTTCCTCCAAGATAACCAGCACTTAACATATTGAAGTAGAACTGAGTTAAAT
>NW_012149385.1:87700-93925 GCF_000956105.1 Propithecus coquereli
AAATCTTTAGAAAATTTATACTTATATTTTAGAAAGAAACAAGATGGAATTTCTTAGAAATATGTGAGTTTCTGTCATTGGGTACCATAAAACAAAAAACTGTACAAGAACAAAATGAGAAAATAAAGCAAAGTAGCGACATGTGAGAGATAATTAGAAGTATTCATTGAATATCATTTTGGGGTAAGTCAATGGTAAGGTGGTTTTTCAGAAAAGTAATGTGATTTTAGGGCAGGTTAAAATGTACAAAGCAGCCTAGTGGTTAGGATTTGGCACTCTCACTGCCATGCCCCAAATTAGATTCTAAATCAAGGAAGTCTTTCTTTATAAAATGCCAAGGGCATGTGGTTAGTAGTTGTCTCCTCGTATACCATGGGCTGAGAACACATCCGAGTAATCCATTCAAGTCTAGGTTTCTACTTTAAGAGGAATTATGTCAATTTATGAGTCTAAGATTGCAACTATTATAGCTGAATAAAACTCGAGAGACTTGTGAATGGTAAAAATGTGTGCAATAATATTCTTGGCCTATGTGGGAGAGGAATTGAACTTCACTGACTCTCAAGGGCAGACAAGAAACAATGCGGGAATTTATAGTTGTAGTGAACTTTGAGCCTAGTTATTCCCTTCAGAAATGAGGAAACACTTCAGCTGCTGGCAGTGAACTTCTGGGAGTGATGGTGGCCCCTTGGTAATTTTCCTCAGCTGAAGAGTCTCCTCACCCAAGAGCATATCCCTTCCCCGGGGATAGCTCAAATCTAATGGCTGGTTAATAAGGGAAGTAGAACCCTCCGCTCTTCTTTTGCTCAAGGCCTGGCAAATTAAAAGCGCTGCCTCATCTCCAGACCTCCACAACAGATCAACAGAGGCCTCTTCCAACTACAGTTAAACTCTTTCCTTTGCTCAATCCTACTTTCTTCTCTCCCCCAGAGGTATTGATCTAGGGTAGGGTTACTCTTCAGTAAATCTGAACACAAATCTCTATCTCCCAGTCTATTTCTCAGAATCCAGCATAAGCCACAGTGATATTTATGTTCAGTATTAGGAAGAAATTTCTCACAGGTAGCATTGTCTCTAAAGAATATGAAGTGTGTCTAGAGGTTGTAGAGTTCTCCATTTTTGAATGTAGCGAGGCAGAGGCAGGTGGCCATGACCTGGGGTCAGTCAACAGGGAATTCTTATTTCATGAGGAGTTGGGCTACATGATTTTATGATTTTAAAGGCTGCCTTTAACTCGGATTCTATAATACATTTCTAAAATAATACAGCCACTCTATTTATAAAATTTGTCTGTGGTGTTTCTTTTACGTAGATCCAGTTTACTTATTAAGGAAAATAATTCTTTATACCTCTCAGGTCCACACTCAACTCCTGGAAAAGCATATAACTTATAGGCTTGCCCAGGTTTTTCTAAACTAACAGCAAAATACTGTAGAAAAAAAGATTAATTAAATACACAAAGGAAAAACATTTGGTTTTCCTAATCTTTTGAATTATATCCCACAATCCTGGGAGGCCCATGAAACCTCTTGGGTTGTCTCTAAACCATGTTTACTGTATTAAGCTCACTTTTAATGGAAAAAACTCTGGGAAAAACTTTATGTTCCTTTGGCTGCCCAATATCTGATTCTTTTCTCATGTATTGTGATGTTCAACTTACAAGGGCAGAGACTGACTCCCACTGTTGAAGATAAACATCCCAGTTACTTGCTTTCTCAACCTCTCCTTTATGGAGAGAGGATGAGCATTTGGCCCAGGCACCACCAATCAAATTCACCTACCCAAGTCTTCTGGATCAAATTCAGTAATATAACTTCTGGATCATTCAAGATATGAGTTGTGGCAGCACCAGAAGTTGTGTCCAGTGTCTGGGGAGGACAGTATCCTTGGTATTAGTGGCTCTCTGGTGTTGGTGGAGCCTGAGGTATAAGCTGCAAGTGGTGCTCAGAGGTGGTAGCAGCAGAATCTTTGCTGGCTGAAGACTCCCTCGGCCTTGTTGTCCATCTTTTGAGGGACTCCTGTGAGCTAACAAAAATATTTTTAAGAAATGTATTTTTCTGCTTTAATCACTGAGAGAGAGTCTGGATTAGTTATCTAGTCTTTCTAGATTTGAAGAGAGTGAGAATACAACTAGAGGTAAAGGCTGGGACTTTGGGTGTTCATAACACTGAGTCACAAAATAATTCATCAAAACACTGATGATAATCTAGATAAATAGTGCCTATTGAAGGCAAGTCTTTAAGACTCGCAGGGACTACTGCCATGGAACTCTTTAAAAAGGATAAATAATTTAAGGATTTAGGGTTGAATGAATGTTTCTAACAATACTCCAGAGCTTAAAGAAAGGGACAGACAAGCTAAATGTCTCAAAATATAAATTCAAAACTTGGCTTGAAAGTCATTACCATCCATTCTCTATGGTGCTTTAGATGCTTAATAACAGGTTTTCTTACTCAACTTCAAATTCACTTTTCTGTACTCTGATTTGAGAGACTGGGCCTCACATTCAGCAAACCACCTTTCTGCTTTGCCAGTTGCCTTCCAGTTAGGCTCTGCTGGCGATGAACACTTAAGAAAATGGGAAGAGCGAAGGAGAAAGAAAATACTTGTATCTTCCTGCTTTTTTCCTGTTTCTGTCTACATCATCCCAGTCTCACTTTTACATCCCTGCTATAGTTTAAATGTGTTCCCCAAAAGTTCATGCGTTGGAAATGTAATAGCCAATGTAACATAGTTAAGAGGTGGGGCCTTTACGAGGTGATTGAGTCATGAGGGCAGAGCATTCATGAATGGATTAATGCTGCTATCTTGGGAGTGGGTTAGTTCTCCTGGGAGTGAATTAACTCTCATGGGATTACCTTGGTTCTCCAGAGAGTGAGTTGGTACATTAATAAAAGCAAGGTGGGCTTGCTCATTCGCACACACTTGCTGCCCTTCTGCTTTTGTACCATGTTATGACACAGTATGAAAGCCCTGGTCAGATGCAAATACCATGCCTTGGACTTCTCAGAGTACAAATACATCATCCAAATAAACTTCCATTCTTTATAAATTACCTAGTCTGAGGTATTTTGTTATAGCCACAGAAAATGAACCAAGACAGAAAATTAGTATTAAGAACTGGGGTCTTCGCTATAAAAAATACCTTAAAAATGTGGAATCAGCTTTGGAACTGGGTAATGGATAGAGGTTGAAAGAGTTTGGATGAACAGGCTAGGCAAGGCCTATATTTCTTTTCCTTCTTTTTTTTTTTTTTTTTTTGAGACAGAGTCTCACTCTGTCACCTTGGGTAGAGTGTAATGGTGTCAGCCTAGCTCATAGCAACCCCAATCTCCTGGGCTTAAGTGATCCTCCTGCCTCAGCCTCTCAAGTAGTTGGGACTACAGGCATGCACCACCACGCCTGGATAATTTTTCTATTTTTAGTAGAGACTGGATCTTGCTGTTGCCCAGGCTGGTCTCAAACTCCTGAGCTCAAGCGATCCTCCCGCCTCAGCCTCCCAGAGTGCTAGGATTACAGGCGTGAGACACTGAGCCCAGCCCAAGGCCTAAATTTCTGTAAACAGAATATTAAGAGTGATTCTGGTGAGGGCTCAGAAGAATAGACTAGGGAAAATCTGCAACTTCTTGGAGATTACCTAAGTGGTTGTGATCACAATTCAGTTTATAAATATGAACAGTAAAGGTCATTCTGATGAGGTCTCAAACGGAAAGGAGGAATAAGGTATTGTAAACTGAAGTAAAAACAATTCTTGTTATATTTAGTTGCAAAGAGATTGGCAGAATTGCGTCTGTGTCCTAGGACTTTATGGGATGCAAAACTTAAGGGTGACAAATTAGGATATCTGGCAAAAGAAATAGCAAAGTAGCAAAGCATTCAGGCTGCTATGTGGCTACTTTTAACGGCTAATGGTAAAATGCAAGAGGAAACAGAACAGACAATTTTGGAAAATTTGCAGCGTGGCCATGTAAAGAGTGAGAAAGTGTGTTCTAATGTGGCCAAACAACCATTTGCTAAAGAGATTGGTGGGGATAGAAGCAATCTAGATGCTATTCATCGGGACAATGGGAGCAAGATCTCAAAGGCATTTCAGAGATCAAGGCTGTCCCTCCCATCATAGGCCAGCCCAAAACTCTAGGAGGGAAAAACTATTTCTGGAGATGGGCCTGAGCCACCCTCTGTAGGTTTGCTACCAAAGCTGCCTCAGGCCTCTGTTCCTCATATTTCAGCATATTCCAGGGCAGTGCTCCTTTGGCTGCCCCAGCCATGGCTCAAGTGGGCCCAAGGTGAGGCTTGAGCTGCAGCCTTAGAAGATGGAAGCAGCAAATCTTGGCAGAGTCCATGTGATGTTAAGTTTGCAGACGCAAAAAATACAAGAGCTGTGGAGGCAAGGGTTTCTCCACGCAGATTTCAAATGATCTTGCAAACAGCCCAGGGGCCCAAGCAAAGACTTGTCATGGGGAAGAGACAACACAGGGGGTCCCTGCTAGGGTAATTTCAAGCAAAAATATTGGATCAGAGCCAGAGCTGCCATAGAGAAGCCCCACTAGAGCAATGCCTAATGCAGCCAGGGATGTAGGACCATCACTGAGACCCCAGAACTATCAGCTTGCAGTTCCAGCCTGGGAAAGCTGCTGTTGCCCAGTTCCTCCTCAAAGGAACTGAAGCATGGGCTGAGCCCAGTAAAGCCGTGGAAGTAAGGCTGCCTGGGGTGGTGGCCCAACCCCGGCACAAGTGTACTCGGATGCCAGACAAGGTGTCAGGGGAGATCATTCTCCAGCTTTAAGACCAAATATTGTTTTCCCTGTTGGGTTTTGGACTTACTTGGGAACTGTTACTTCTTTCTTCTTATCTATTTCTCCCTTTTGGAGTGGGAATGTCTATTGTATGCCTGTCCCACCATTGTATTTTGAAAATAGATAACTTGTTTAATTTCATAGGCTCACAGCTCAAAGGAATATACCTCAAGGTGAATCATGCCTTGAGTCTCACCCATATCCGATTCAGATGAGATTCTAGACTTTGGACTTTTGAGTTGGTGCTGGAATGAGTTGAGACTTTGGGACTATTAGGATGGAATGAATGCAGTCTGCATTATGAAAAGGACATAAATTTGGAGGGCCAGGGGCTGAATGCTATGGTTTAAATTTGTGCCTGAAAACGTTATGTGTTGGAAACTTAATTGCCAATATAACAGTATTAGGAGATAAGGCTTTTATGTGGCGGTTGGGTCAAGAAGATGGAGGCTTCATGAATGGATTAATGCTGTTATCTCAGGAGTTTATTAGTTCTTGTGAAAGTGAATTAGTTCTCGTGGAAGTGAGTTAGTTCTCAATAGAGCTGGAGCTGGTCGTTTTAAAGGCAAGCTCAGCTCTCTCTTTTGGTCTATTTTACATGTGCTTTCTTGACCTTTCACTGTTCTGCCATGTTATGACACAGTACAAAAGCCCTGGCCCAATGCTGTTGCCATACCCTTTGGCTTTCAAGCCTCTAGAATTGTAAGCCAAATAAATTTCTTTTTGTTAAAAATTTCCCAGTCCCAGGTATTCTGTTATAGCAAGGGACTAAGATAATTTCAGCAATTGTAGTTCGTTCCAGTATCAACAATTTAATCCAACTTGCTGATTTTCCAACACTTGCAGAACTGACTTATTGTACCCTCTCAAAACATACAGGAAGAGTGAGCCAACATACCTATGAGAAACAATTCCATTGAAATACTAAGTCTCCCTTGCCTTACTCAAATTCATTTTGCTGTCTCCTGCCCTGTAACTATTATGGAAATAGATCCCAGATCCAAGTATTCTCTAAGAAGTCACTTATATAAGCCAAGTTAGAAGGGGTAGATCTTTCCCATCTCCAGAGTACAAGATTTTGCCAATTTAAAATGTGAAAAAACCTGGAGAATACTTGCGTGAATGCATTCTGATGTGCTAGATTAAGACAGTAGCAAAGTTAAAAATGAGTGCATTTACTGGAAATTTTGGATTCGATGTGCTAGCTCAGGTATTTTTAAATGGTTCTTATTATTTCCTCAGTTGTTTTTTCTAAAATATAGACACAAGCATCCTCATGAAAAATATATTTAAATTTTTAAAAAATATCCTCATATGGTGTTAAAGGCTATCTATTATTGATCATATTAATTAGTTGATGATTCCAGTTGAAGCTTCTGATCAAAGCGAGGACTCAGGTACCTGATATTATGCACGCATGACATAAGAT
>NW_012149385.1:95535-97022 GCF_000956105.1 Propithecus coquereli
TCACGGGATCCTGTGTCCACGTGATAGAATTGGAGGTGCAGTCTGAATTTTCTGTTCATCAGTGGCAGTGACAATCATGTCTTCATCAGACCAGCTGTATAGGGAGGGTTGTAGCAATGATTTTCCCAGGTAGACGCCATGCCTGTTTTTCTAGCCCTCCAAGTGAATTTACCCTACATATATCCAGCTTAAATTTCCCAGAGTTTATTTCAATTGTTTTCCACTTATATCCCTGACTAGTATTCCACTGAATATTTGGAGCATATCTATAGGCATAATCTGGGGATCATTCATTAGCCTGTGGTATGATGAGCAAAGCAGGTGATGTGAAAACTCTAACCTGCCAGCTGTCAGGTGAATTCAGGAGCCCAATTTCTCTTATTCTTGTCTGGTTCCCTTCCAAAGCTAGTAATTCTATGAGGATTCACAGATCTTCCACATAAATAAGTCCCTTTCTATGTGCCAGTAAAGGAGACCAATGCTGCTATCACCTCCTTAGAGAAGAATCCCTAATTCTTTATCTCTCTGAAGAGATGTCCTTTTGTTACAACATAGTTTCGTTGGAAATGACATTTTTTTTTCCTAATTGTAATTATACTTGCAGCTGATTTTTAAAAAAATCTGTTTTTATCTATCAGAATGCACACAATACATGAGAAAAGGGATCTTAGCTGTGGTATTCTTAGTGTCTAAACAAGACCATGCACAAAGTAGGTATGAAATAGCTATTGAGTGAATGAACATATGAATGCATATTTGAATTACTGCAGCTCTGTTAAATGAAAACATATCAGAAAGGATGAGGATAACACTAATGATAGGATGAGTCCAAAAATAAATGATGAGAAAAATATACTAGGAAAAAAATAGTAGTGTATAAAAAACATTCTCAAAAGTACCAGATGTTATGGGGGCTGATGTTATGGACTCTAAATTCTCTATTCCAGCATCTGTCTGCTCTTGAAATAACTTCTAGTCTAGCTTTGAGTGGATAGGAAAAGTAGTTGCCCTGGCTTCTGCAAGAAATTGTTTTTATATCCAACTCAATAAAAAAGATGTAATGGATTTATGCAAAAATAGATATGGTTGGTTATGAAATGAACATGT
This sequence comes from Propithecus coquereli, assembly GCF_000956105.1. Taxonomy (NCBI): domain Eukaryota; kingdom Metazoa; phylum Chordata; class Mammalia; order Primates; family Indriidae; genus Propithecus; species Propithecus coquereli. The sequence goes on from NW_012149385.1 coordinate 96,643, forward strand.
TATCTTATAATTATTCCATTCTGTGGATAGGCTGCATATAAGAAATGTAATTGCAAAAAGATACAGAGAGTAATATTACTTATTTCTTGCTCAACACTGCCTTTGAAGATATGTATGAGTTGCTAACAAATGACTGATACTGAATCTGAACAATGAAAGCCAGAGAATGAACTACATAAGAGCAAGTCACACTGATCAGGTATAGTTATTTGGTTTCCTCTTGATCACGCTATGTGTAATTAATGAATAGGGCTCCTAAAACATAGAATACAGAAACAGAACGTATTTTACTTATTTCCTAGTTTGACATAGTTTCTTCCTTTTCAGAAAAATCAAGATAAAACAAATGTCCATGAAGATTTTTTAACTTAGTTAAATCA
>NW_012149385.1:98788-99500 GCF_000956105.1 Propithecus coquereli
TGTTTACTTGACTAGTCTATTCTATGAGGAAGACTTGACAGTGCCCTTTATTTTTCTAGAGGCAGCATTTACAGTACTATTTATGGGGATGAAATCAGACTTGCTAATTTCTATTTGAAGATATGCTTGACTTGCAAGTGGGGAGAAGTGGACACTGATTTCTATGTTTCTCGAGGATAAGTTCCAGTGTAGGGGCCAAGAGAAAAACTTTCCCTTCATCTTCTGAAGGTTCACTGAAAAATCAGCTCACACAAGGCAGATTAATTAGAGAAAAGGTATACAAATTTATTAACATGCACACGGGGGGAGAATCACAGAGTGATTACCCACCCACAACAGGATTCAGATGCTCATATGCCATCTTGAGGTTACAGAAACAATAGGGGCTTAGATCCCGGTAAAACAGGTTATGGGAGGGGGACTTGCATGGCTGTAGGTACTATCTGCAGTTAGTCTAAACTCCAAAAGAGAGAGAATATAATGAGGCGTGTTCTTCTTTCCTTCCCTTCATGGCCAGGAGCTCAGTTTTAAAGTTTTTCTGGAATCCCCTTGGCCAAGAGGGGGTCTATCAGTCAGTAGGGGGCTTAGGACTTTTAGTTTACGAAAACTGTATCATTGGTATATCAGTGAACTTTTAGAATCTAAAATTGTGCTAGGTAGAAATGGTTTACAATGCAATCTTTGCCTTGTTTTCTTGTTTTTTTTTTTTTTT
>NW_012149385.1:100840-102467 GCF_000956105.1 Propithecus coquereli
AAAATAAAAATCAGAGACCTAAACAAAGAGAAAAAAATAGCTAAAGGAAAAAAGAGACTGCTACAGACTGAATGTTTTGCTCCCCCTAAATTCATATATTGAAATCTAACCTTCATCGTGATGGTATTTGTAGGTGACTATTTTGGGAGGTGATTAGGTCTCGAGGGTGGATCTCTCATGAATGGGATTAGTGCTGTTATAAAAGAAGCTCCAGGGAGATCCCTCACCTCTTCAGCCATGTGAGCTTATAGCTGAAAGATAGCTATCTATGAATCAGGAGGCAGGCTCTCACCAGACACAAAATCTGCTGGTGCCTTGGTCCTAGACTTCTCAGCTGCCAGAACTATGAGCAATACATTGTTTATGAGCCACCCAGTTTATGGCATTCTATTATAGCAGCCAAAATGGACTAATACAGAAATTGTGCTGAGAAATGGGGGTGCTGCTATAACAACTGGCTAAAAATGTTGGAGCAGATTTGGAATGAAATAATGGGTAGAGCTGTGAGGTGCAGGCTAGAAAAATCTTGTATTGCTATCAATGGACCTTCAAGGGTGATAGTGGTGATGGCTTATGAGAGGAAAGTTGTAGAGAAAGCCTGAATCTTCTTAGAGAATGCCTAAGTAAGCCTGAACACAATGTTAGTAGAGGTGTAGACAGCAAAGATCATTCTGATGAGATCTAAAATGGAAATGAGGAACATGTTATTGGACAATGGAAGAAAATGTATTCTTGCTATAAAGTGGCAAAGATTTTAGTTGAATTGTGTTAATGTTCTGTTGCTTCGTGGAAGATAAAACTTGTAGGTGATGAAATTGGATATTTGGCTGAGGAAATACCTAAGCCAAGTTTTGAAGGAGTGGCCTGGTTCCTCTTGATTGTTTTTGGTAAAATTCAAGAAGAAAGAAGTGATTTAAAGAAGGAATTGTGAATTAGAAAGAAAGTAGAACTAAAAGATTTAGAAAATTCTCAGCCTACTCACGTTGAAAGGAATGAGAAAGCCTATTTAGGAAAGAGCACAAAGGGTGTGCCCAAATGACTGTTTGGTAAGGAGATTAGTCATCATCTAAGGCAACCTCTTAAGCATCTTTCTCAGGATACAAATGGGGAATGTTCCTCATCAAAAGTTGGAATAACCCACATGCAAGTAAGGACTCATACAATTCAGGAAACTGAATTCAAGACTAGAAAAAGGTTTGGTGACATGTATCTAGATGTGAAATGTGATCAGCCAGCTTCTAGAGAAACCTGACCAGATAGGAACAAGTCAGGTAGTTCCCTTAGAGATTTTATCAAAAGATATGGAATTGATTGAAGAGATAATGAGCTTGATATTGGGAGGAGTTTTATAATACTGAGGCGGCATGAGTGTAGAATTGGTACTAAGTATATGAAAAAAAAATGTATAAAACAAGGAAATGACTCTCTCTGAGAAAAACAAAATGTGGAGAAAAGGAAAAGCAATCATGACATAATGCATTACTATAATTGACCCTTGAACAATGGGGGCTTAGGGACAATGACTGGGTGCAGTTGAAAATCTATATATGACTTTTGACATTTGACTCCCCCAAAAGTTAACTACTTATAGCCTACTGTTGAGCAGAAGCCTTGCTAATAATAAGCA
>NW_012149385.1:103026-107645 GCF_000956105.1 Propithecus coquereli
GAAAGATTTAAAAATTGTTGCCTCTATGGAGCATGAAATGGAGAAGTTGTGAAATGCCTTTCTTTTTTTTTTTCTATTGTAATAAGCTTTGTAAAACAATTAGACTGTAAACTAAGTACAAGTATATGATGATAGATGTAAAACTAAACAGTAATTAAGTATGTAATAAAAATTTTAATAACATGTATTTACCTTTTTGCTGATGCTGATAAGGCTTCTTTCTACACATCTTATTTCTATTTAATAATCATGGTTTTATTCTCTGCTTTGAGTTTGTACAGTTAAAATGAGTTTTACTTATATGTGACAGAACAACCCAAAGTAATTATTACTTAAGTCAGATATGAATGTATTTACTTTTTTATGTAAACTAAATTCAGAGTTCTGTGTCTCCACAGTGTTAGGCACTCCGGCTTCCAATGTCTGGCTGCTGAGCGTTCTTAGCCTATGACCGTATGGTCCAGAGATGTAAGAATACTAGTTATTGCTTTGGTAGTCACCTATTGAAAAGGAGGAAAAAGGAAGACTATAATGGCAAAGGACTTGTGCCAGTTTAATCTTGTCGGGGTTTCCCTGAGTTAGCACACAACACATTTGCTGAAGTTGCATTGCCCAGAACTTACATTAAATGGTCTCACCAAGCGCCGCAAGGAAGGCTAACAAATGGATTCTTTTTGATTATTGTATGTTGTGTTGAATAAAACTGGGATTCTTTTAACTAAAGAAAAAGAACAGACAATGGGCTAGGTATCAAGCAGTCTCTGTTATACAATGTATTTGCTCTTTTGAGTTATTTTGATTCTCTCTTCTGTAAATTCAATATTTCATAAGCTTTTTGTATGAAAGTAGTAAGCCGACTTCTCAAATAATAGAGGGTGGCACTGATATTTTATTCTTCAGAATCCTGAAGCCAAACATCGAATCATCAAAGTGTGTTGAGAGGTATATTTTATACATCAGATTTTTCCTGGTCCCTGTAAGATAAGGGCAAAACAGTAAATTTACTTTCTTGTCACTATAGTGCCTCTCAAACAGGTTGAGAATGTACATTCTCAAAGAATAGGCCAGTAATATATTACTGGAACTATTCTATTTTGCTGAATAAACTTCTGATTAAATGAAACAATACTCCAATAATGATCATACTCACATTATTTCATATAATAAATCATATATTACACATTTCACTGACAACAAATTCTACTGTTTGAGAAAAGAATAAGTACTAAAATATGTCTCACAAAAACTATTTAGATACATTATCCGATCCCCAAATTATTTCCTCAAATGAATATATTCATATCATTTGAACAATGTTTCTGGTTCACATAATATGATACAGGTGCACACAATTTCTCTTCATCTTTTTAATATAGCTGAATGGAGATTTTATTTCTGGAAGCAGGTTATGTGGACTGGTAGCAAACCTGATAATTGTGGTTTAAGAGACCAGAGTTATGGAAATTCATATGAAATGGAGTATGGGAAGAAACAACAATTTTTGCTTAAATTGTTGCAAAGTATACATAACATAAAATTTACCATCTTTGCCATTTTCAAGAGTATAATTCAGTAGTGTTAAAGTATTAATATATTCACATTGTTTTCCAACCAATCTCCAGAACTTTTTCATCTTGCAGAACTGAAGCTCTTTCTATACCTATTAAACAACTCCACTCCCCCGCAGGCCCTGTCCTGGCAACCGCCATTCACTTTTCTGTTTCTATCAGTTTAACTGCTGTAGGTGCCTCACGTAAGTGAAATCGGAATCATACAGTGTTTGTCTTCTTATGATTGGTTTATTTCAGTTAGCACAATGTCCTCAAGATACATGGTTCATCCATTGTTTTAAGTGCTAGAATTAAGGCTTTGTTATTGCATTGCTTTTTATTTTTTTTATTTTTTGGCCAGTAAGTTTTACCTGAGAAAATAATTCTATACTTAAATTTAGCTCCTGATAGTAGCTATTCTCAAATTATTTAGTCAAAATTGCGACACTGTATTTATTTGGTAAGCAACTATTACAGTTTTCATATTTCTGTCTTTTTTTTTATTTGCTGTATTTGTTTTGTTTTTAGTGATAGAAACTAATGCCCAATTTAAGGTATTAGCACCTCACTTGTTCTCTGGTAGCTAGACAATGAAATAAATTGAGGTAAATAATACATTTCAAAAGCAAATAAGAATTTAAAATAGTTCCTCTAGCTTTGATATAGTTTTAACTATTTTATAGTTTAACGTAAAAAGAAAAAATGTAGCCTGCCCTAGAGACTCTTCTACTGTATTCTCTGCCTTAAGCCTACATTTTCTAATGTTGAGGATTCTTTTAGGAACAGCTAATTGCCCTCCAATAATTTGTGAGAAGTACAAGGAATAGAGTTATTAACAGGGAACAGCTTAACTGTGGTATTATCGGGATGGCCCGGTTTTCTGGGAAGAGAAGGAAATGGAAGAATTGAGTGCAAAGTTTATTTGATGCAGAGTAAGGTATGACCACAGTTTAGAGAGGTATTATGGTGCAGAGGCAAGTTCACAGGCTTTGAAGTGTGACAGATTTGGATGTGAGTCCCAGCTCTGCAAACTACTAGCTGGGTACTTGGGGCTCTGCTAGTGCTATTCAAAACGTGATAGGAGGACTGGCGCCTTTCTGTGAGTTGGTTGTCACAGGTCTGTAATAAGAACACAAATGAAGAACGTACATTTTAACACTATTGATCAAGTTGACATTTGTGCACGATCCCACTTGTTGTGATCCATGGATTTGTCTCACTGAACAGGATCTAGACCAGTCCAAGTGTTTTCCTACTTGCCTGGTGAGTCACGGAAGGCACGAGCTCCATTTTAGTCATGCACAATAGGACCAGGACACAACATGTGATGCTTTAAGGTTAGTTTGTCGAGTATATTGCAATAAAAACAAGACAAACTATGTGTGCTTATTTGTTTTAAAGGTCATTTTAAAGTTTCATCAGGTATATTTTAACTATACATCAAAAGAGTTTACCATTATTAGATTAACTAAGAAATTAAAAGTTAAACCTTAACTTCGAGATGGTGAAGAAGATTTACAAGAATTTTTTTGTCAAGGCATGACACACCTTTTCTTTTTGTAGTAGTATATGAAATGACAATAATGGAAGTTATTTCAAAGAAGGAAGAAGAAATGTTAACCCTAGTTTCAACATAGTAAAAGAAGATTCACTGGATTTTTTTTTTTTTTTGCCAAAAATATGACATACATTTTCTCTCAGTAGTATATTAAATGGTGATAATGGAAGTTACTTAAAAGAAATGAAGACCAAAAAAGGTCAAAGTAGTTTTACTCAGAAGTAATATCCCTCATATATTACTTTTATTTTGTAGCTGCAATTGGTGATAAAACTATTTTGTAAAAATGTGTTATTTGTGGAAATGAATTGGCTACTAAAACAATTAAACCATCAAACTTAAGTGGCATTTATATATACAACATAAGGAAACACATTCAAAACCAAAAGTATTCTGTGAAAGAGAGAGTATTGAAATAAAAAGCTGACAGTGGCAGATGTTCAATATTTTCCATATAAACATTACTGGTTTTCAGAATTTGCGTAATGTAGCACTTCAGTTTCCTAAGAATAAAAACATCATATACAACTATTGAGAAACTAATGAATGGTTGTAGCGAAGAGGTTTTTCTAGAAATGTTTCTGTGGAAAGGCAGTTGACTCAAGTACCACTTTCTAAGAAAACTAGACCTTGACACATTCAGGACTTGGCTAATGATATAGGAGACCAATCTATAGAAAAAATAGAGCTGGCGTAGTATTTTTTTATTGTAACCTGATGAATTAATAGCATAACATGGTCATTCTTTTAGAACTTATGTAATTTAAATATGATAGTAATATGATAGAACTTTTTTCACAGTGATTGCTGCCAAACAAAAATAGCTCTAAATTGTGTAAAACCATGAAAGATAACACTGTCAACAAATGTGGTTTGAAATTTAAGTTTCAAGTGGATATTTTATGGGGTAGTCACTAAGAATAAGAAGCCTGAGCCAGAGTGCATATAGCACACTCCTTCACAGAGAAAATCTTGTCCAAAAAAAAAAAAGAGTTGGCCGTTGTCAACTCTAAGTTGGTTTGATGTGAATTATGCAAAGGCTAATGCTTTAAACCACATACGATAATAAGGAAATTATCATAAGTGAGTGGTGCTGAATGTAGAAGTATGATGGTTAATTGAGAAAAATATTCTATTGAGACTGCTTGAAATATAGAACAGACTCTAAATCATTGTTCAAGGTAAACTGGTTTTATCACAGCTTTTTAGGAAGTGAATTGGACAGCCAATCTTGCTTATTGGCCTGTTACACTCAGTATTTTTAATTATCTTATTACTTTCATGCAATGAAGAAATTTAACATGTATCAGTGGCAGATAAAATCAAAAGCACATAGAAAACTTAGAAATTTGGAAGAACAGTGTTTATGGATTGTACCATGTACAATCTATATTGTACCATGTACAATTGTGGTACATGTACCATAATTTAACAATTGTAAATAAGATGAATAACGATTTCAATGATGTTCACATGCAAAAAGGTTGTCAATGAACACTTTAACCACTTGA
>NW_012149385.1:110615-112627 GCF_000956105.1 Propithecus coquereli
TATATATATATATATATATACACATACATATATATGGACATAGGTGTCATTTTCTTACTTTTCTTACTAAGTGGTAAATTTTAAAAATCCAAATTTTAATAATCTAAGTTTTGTCATGTGTTCTTATGTGTGCCTGTATATAAGTTTTGCTTCTGACTATAGCATAATATTTCAGCATGCACATGTAGTCCATTTTGCCTACCTCTTCTCCTAGTGGTGGACTTTCAAGTTGCCTCCAATTTCCCACCCCCACAAATACTGCAATAAGGACCATCTTCGCGTCTTCTATAAAAAGAAATTGCAGGAATTTCCATGGGCTATATACCTTGGAGCAGCATTTCTGGGCTGTCAAAGTGTACACAATGAACTCTAATAAATATGCCAAATTGCTGTGCAGAATGGCTCAACCAGTCCATACTTATCTAAACAGTACCAGTACATGAAGTTTCCTATATTCGCGAATATCCCCACTAATATCTGAAATTATGAAGTTTTCTATTTTTCCTGAAAAAAATCTCAGTAGTTTATTTTGCATTTTACTGTTTATGAATTATTTCAAGGATCAGTTTTTGTCATCTTTAGTTTTTTGAGTTTCCTTTTTTGAAAATTAATTATTCATAAAATTTGCAAATGCACTTTCTCATTTAGTAATTTATCTATTAACTTTGTTAAGAAAGAAAGAAAAGAAAGAAAATAAAACATTGTTTCTTATGTCATCAAATTTATTAATATTACTCAGAGTCATGCTTTTAGTGTTTTCTTTAAAAATCCTTTTTCTCCATCTGAATAAAAAAGTTTTCAATTTTTCTGTTGACTATTAGGTTTATCTTTCATATTTATACCTTTGACTTCACTAGATTTTAACATTTTGTGATGTTAAAGAAAAAATTAATTTTATTAAGTGAAGCAGTTGTCCCAATACTATTTATATATCACTTATCATTTCCACTGATACTCGATGCAGTTATCATAAATTAAATCCTGTGTATACTTGGTGCTGTACCTGATCTCTCAATTTTCTTGGCTTAATTTTTTCATCTTTTTGTGGCAATCCAAAATTATTTTTATTACTAACTATACTTTTCTTCTAGCATGTATAAACGTTGAAAAAAGAAATGCCTCCTCTTTATTCTTCTTTGTAAGGTTGGCTTAGCTATTCATAAAATTTTTCTGCACATAAATTTAGAATACATTTTCATTTCTCAAAAAGCAAACTGAAATATTGGTTTTTGTTTTAATTTAGTTTATATATTAATTTAGGAGAAAGAACTATACTATCAAATATCATATCATAAATACATCTCTATTTATTCAGCTCATTCTCTATATATTTCATTTGAGTGTTAAAAGTTTATCCACAGCCAAGGCAACTTGGGAATGTTTGGATTATTTTATAAATTTGTTGCTAATGTCAATATTTTACTTTTAGATATATATTCTATACTGATCGTTGATAGTATTAATATAAAGAGATTAAATAAAATTTTTAGGTCTGTCTTGCATCTGGCAAAATTGTTTAAATCTCTTATTTCATAATAGTTTATCCATTGATTCTATTGGCTTTTCCAGACAGATGCTTTTATCATCTGTACATACTGGCAATTTTATCTCCTATCCATTGCTTTTCTTTCTCTTTTCTTACTGTATTGACCAAGGCCAATTATGTTGTAGATATACAAACAGTACAAAACTATATTAAACTACAGCATCCTTACCTGGTCCCAATCTAAAATGAATACATTTAATATTTCTGAAGTGAGTTTGTGGACTTCATGCCAAGGTTTCCAGTGAAGGAGCACAAGAAACTAAAATAGATACCATTGGTCATACCAATGATGAGAAGGTAGAGGCTGGAGGGTCATTGAATTTCAAAGGTGACGGAGAAGGAGGATTGCATGAATTTGAAAAAGTGGTTGTTTTGAAACAGTGATAGAACAAAAGAATGCTACTAGTGCCACTCTGGCTCCTTCGTATATATATATATACATATGTGTGTGTGTGTGTGTGTGTGT
>NW_012149385.1:116482-118485 GCF_000956105.1 Propithecus coquereli
TCCTCAAGCCTGAGTTTGAATACACTCTCATGTGCTTAAGAAACATCTATTTTTTTTTAATTACAAAAGAACATGAATTCCTGGGCTCCCCTTCCAGGAATTCTGACTTAGTAAACATAAAGTTGCACCAGGAATCCACATTTTAAACAATTATCACCAAGTGACTTTGAAACTAAGGATCCAGATATTAAGTTTTAGAAAATATAGTCTTTAATAAAATCAGTTTCTGCAGTGATGAAATATATACTGAAATATGCCAAGTAACATTAACAAGGAGATCATGTAATATTTTAATTTGAAACATCTTTATTTAGATCACTTCACTACATTTGGATATGCTCCACAAAGTATGAACTAGCACTTGCTTTAGATTGGCATAACCTGAAGTTCCTATTCTGGTGTTTGTCCACTTTCAAAAGTTAATTAATTAATATAAAACAAGTTCTTCTTTCAAACAAACACAAAGAAAGCATCCTTACAAAAACAAATGCATTATTATAATTATATCACTTCAATAGTGTCTTTGTTGCTATGCCAACCTCACTTCTCTTTCTCATCTAGTGCATACTGAACACATTGGTGTCAGTTACCCATATCAGTCTCTCTGTTGGCTTTCTCTATCTCAAAACTTCTTAGTGAAGCAGTGTCCCAACATTAAAAATGGTCTTCAGTGTAGCATTTACAGATATACCCAGCATTACTTGTCTCTCTTCTCTTATAAGAACAATTCACTTTAGCCAAACTGCCTTGCTAAATTTCCCATTAACATTTCACATACATTTCTAAATGCATGTCTTTTCTCTTGCAATTTTCTGACTCCAAGGCACTCCTTCTATCTAAGTCCAGTTTTTCATTCAAAAGTCATTTAAAATCTCAATATTTCTGTTGAAATATCCCACTTTTTAGTCTTCATTCTCTTCTGAATTCACAGTGAACTTGTTCATATCATCCACCTAGCATTTAGCTGATATAATTTTATGCTGGCATTTTTAAAGCATAAACATAAGTATATATTATGCATTCTAAATGTAAATATGCTCTTTTTTTTATAGTCAGTTTATTTGGAGGTAGAGTCTTGCCAAACACTTTACTTCCTTTTCTTACTCATTTTTGTATCCGCAGTACCTTGTATGGGGTAGACAAAAAATTAAGTGCATAATGAAAAAAGAATAAATGAATAAATTAATGTATGATTATAATGGTTACATAAAGTGACATGTTTTCCCTTAAATTTAATATTTAGTTAACACAGCTCTCTATGGAAAAATAACATATTTTTACTTGGATGAGACATGAATGATGATCATTTCTAAAATCAACAGAATTGTCAGTGTCTTCACAGCCCAGTTGGGGATTTATAAAGGAACTATTTGTTTCAACAGCAAATGTTTTCCACTTGAGAAGTGTTAGCAAATCCTGAGGCATAAACATACACATTGGAGCATGAAAGAAGTTTGACTGCAGTTTGTGTGTTACAATTGTGGGAGTTGTTATGGCAGATGACACTTTTGCTCAACAAAAGCTGTTAAATTTGTTTGGATTCAGTGCAAAATTTGGATTTGTATGCAATTCATTTTTGTTCATATTGGGCTATTTAATACAATTTAAGAATGGACTGTGTCTATGTGATCCACTTTAACACACATCCAACTAAATCTATAAACTTTTAGTATTCCTTGGGGTATGTCAGGTTAGTTCCAAAATAGATCCGACTGACATTCATTGAGCTATAGCCATTCCAAGGAGTTCTATATAGAATAAATTTTTATTAGGACAAGTACCAACAAAGTGGTTCAGAGAGTAGTTACAATGTAGTGCAATGAGCACTGGTGGTAAAATAAGAAAAAGTGTACCTTCAGTGAAAGAAACTGGTCTAAACATAAATCTATTATGTGAAAGAATTTGTTATATGCTATAGGAGGTAACAAAGGAGAATGGAAAATTATTCTTTCAATGGTCTTGGAATAGCCAGTGTATGAGCAATATAAAAATATATATGTGTG
>NW_012149385.1:129781-133579 GCF_000956105.1 Propithecus coquereli
TGGATCAGGTTCATTCTAAACTCTACAGAGTTCATTCTTCTTTATTCTTTTTTTCTGCATTTTTTAATCGACTGGGTTAATTCAAAAGCCTTGTCTTCAAGCTCTGAAATTCTTTCTTCTGCTTGATCTATTAAAATAGCTTGTCATTAAAACTTTATGCTATATTTCAATATTTTCCAAATGACTCATTTAAGTTCTGTTAAATTTTGTTATGTTGTCTATCTCTTTAGAGAATTTTTTGTTCATGTCCTGAAATATTTTTATTGCTTATTTTATTTGGTTTCCATTTTTCTCTTCAGTTCCATTCATCTTATTTGCCACCCATAATCTGAATTCCATATCTGACATTTCTAGATTTTTTTTTTTTTGGTGGGAGTTCATTGCTGGAGACCTATTGTAAGCTCTTGGGGGTGTCGAATTAACTTGTTTTTTCATTTTGTCAAAGTTCTCATACTGGTTCCTTCTCATCTAAACTCTTCTTGCAGCTCAGGACAACTTAGTGTGTGATGACCTGTTTTCCTTTGCTGGGAGCTCTCTTACTTAGTGAAAAGAAAGAGCGGTCCCTGGATTGCACACTTGCATCCTACTCTGGAGGACTGACCTGGCAGGAGAGGGGCAGATGCACCAAGAGCCTGCAGGGCAGCTCCTGCGTCGTCCCATTCCCCTATGCTTACCTCAATCCAAGCCATTGCTGGGGGACATTTGAATGGAGTGATATGTTGGTCCCCCAGGCCACTGTGGAAAGCTAAGACAGGAGGTCCCTCTCCACAGATGATGGTGATGTGGGAGATTGCTCTGCTCAGGTCTCCTTGTGACAGTGGCAGTGATGGCTGGGCAAGGCTACCTAGACAGTGGCCATGCTGTTCAGGCTGTGGGTGTTCACTCCATCCAGGTCCAGGTGGCAGCGGCAGCACATGGCGGGGGGCAGTTCCTGGCTAGCAGGTCCGGGCAATACGCAGGACTGTGGGCAGGGCACCTGGCAGTAAGTGGGACTACAGGTGAGCTGTCAGGTGTGACCCCTGGTGCTGATCGGGACAGCGGGTAGGTACTGGGTGGCTGGGGCTCTCTCCTCATGCAACTCTGGCTGTGGCTGCTGCTTCTGTGGCCCTTCTCAGGTGATACTGGCAAACACTGAAGGCACTGAGCACCTGCTCTGCTCAAATGCCCCAGTGGTGGCGGGATGGGGTGCACAGCTCCAAATCACAGGGCATGTGAGAGCACCTGCACTTCCCCCTCTCTGGCCAGGAAAGGGTGATGTGGAGGTGACTGCAGTGAAGCCAATCCCTGTATAGACCGTGCAATTGGGGCTGAGAGCTCCAAACAGCATCAGTTGCAGCAACCTGGCAATAGAAGCCAGCGTGTCCCTGCTGTGCCAGCTCTCCAGTACAATGTTACTTCAGTTTCCAGGCCTCTCCCTGATCAGTTCCGAGGCCTGCTATGGGAGGAGGGCCCTTGCAGCTTGGGTTGCGGTATCTGAGCGGGAGTGTAGGGCCACTACTCTGACCCTTCCCCATGTGTAGACACTTCTCCCAGGTACCTTCCGATTTTGCCAAGCTGATCACCCTGCCTCCTTCTAGTTCACTCTGGGTGTCTCCAGTCACTTCTCCATTGATTCCCAATGCTCTCTCCAAGACATCTATCTGTGGGTGAACATCTGCTTGGAAAATTCGATCCTTTCCTTAAGCGCAGTGTGCATGGGCTGCTCCTACTCTGCCATCTTTGCAATTTCAGTGTCATTAATTTTTAGCTAACTTTTCATTGTAATTATGATGTTATAGAAAATTTCAACTCATTGAAATAATATGGCTATATTCTGTTCTTTTGGCTCAGATTTCTTCAAGGTTATTAAAAAATTACATAGATATGAATAAGCATATTCAAATCCTCATAGCACATTATATTCATGCTGATATTTAATAAGACCATTAGTTGATATTTGCTATATTATGTGATTATATTATGGTACCATGGGTAAAATACAGAGCTAGAAATTAAAGATGGTAGAATTACATGCCATCTTTGAAAAACATGAGTGCATTTAAAGTGGATATAGAAATCATAAAATACAAAAATGTCTTCTAATTTGGCTTCTGTATCTTCTGATTTCACCCCCTTAGATTGCTATCACTAAGCTACTCATAAAAACAAACCCCTGACACTCGTGGCAATAGGAAGCAGTACACTGAAAGGGCTTATATTTTTATTTAATCAGAAATAGGCACTGAAAGAAATATATTGAAAAAACTGAGAGAATATATTTGGAATTTTTTTCCATAAGATATAGACATTTCTGTTACTGATATTTGCTTTTACTAATGTATTGAGCATGAATTAGGTGTGTATACTGTAAGTGTATTATTATGCATAGAAGTATTATTAATTAGGGGGCTTTATTATGAGAGGTATTTATTACTATTTTTATTTACTGAAATAGTGGCTTAAATACTAGATAGTTTTGCCATCTAGACCAAAACTATCTAAGCTAAAACTAGTGAGTTTTAGCTTATTATTTCTTATAGAAATCCTGTGATTCTAATCAGTAATTAGATCTTACTGTGTCAATAATAGTTGTCTCTTTTAATTTCCATTCTACAAATGAATGATTAATTGGAAGATTTTAGCAATCTGGGCTTAATTTGAACAAATAGCCCTATATTTGTTCGTAAAGATAAGTATGTCCAATCTCTAGTTATAAATCTGTGTCACACTTGCTTGGTGATTTTACTGTTCTCAGTGGGGATGTATCCACATACGGGGTGCTCAATCCGGTTTGATGTCCTTCCAGGGGTATGCCCTGCTCTGATGGAGCAGCCAGGTGAGCAGCACTGGGGAGGGCCAGTGAACAGGCGGCTTACAGTCTGAACATCTCTTAGTCAGCTGCAGGTCTTTAAGCGGAAAGGTTTGAGCCCCACTCTCTATGAAAGCTTTGGTATGGTGGACGCACCAACGCAGGTGAAGCAGCAACTCCTGAGAGCCCTAGCTCAACTGTCTCTCTAAGCAGCCGTGCATTGGGGAGGAGCAGGGAATGAAGAGAGTCTGAATGGAGGACACCCAGATTTCTGATTGTCTCTGTTTCTCTCTGTGGAAGGCAGCGTGTCCAGAATGTCCAGGCTTGGGGGGGGGTCACACAGATCCCTGGAGACTCACTGGCCCCTGTGGCTCCTGCAGTCTGGGCCAGAGTTGGGAAATGTTTGTGTGGGAACAAGTGAAATGAAAACGAGGGGCTGAAGCTCCCTGGGTAGACAAAGAAGCACAGTGAATGGAGAAGCAATATGGTGCCTGCCATCTCGGCGCAAGTCTGTGGTAATGGTAAGTCACCCCAAGGGAGCTGGCAGCCTGGTGCTTTATTCTCAATAAACTCCCAATTCATTGGTGGCATCTGCTTTTGGGCTTGTGAGGGTAGAAATGGTCTTCAGCAGCTCAGCATCCTGATGACTGCCCTAGACGTTAGGGAGGGAGAAACTAACTCCCTTACCTACCCTTTTGGCTGGGTTCCAATCCTCTCAGGAGTTGATCTCTGGCAATTATCTTGCTCCGCCTTGTTCTGCTCTGCATCTTCTTCCTGTGGAATCTCTAGTAGCTTCTGGCACTTTTCCCTCGGAATTATACTCCATCTATGTATTTTTTTTTTTTTAACTAAAACAACTTCTTTTTTCTGAGATGATCTGGCAGCTGAGGTGTTTGGTCAGCCATCTTCTCTTCTCTTCCTCAAGCCTGAGTTTGAATACACTCTCATGTGCTTAAGAAACATCTATTTTTTTTTAATTACAAAAGAACATGAATTCCTGGGCTCCCCTT
>NW_012149385.1:137079-140066 GCF_000956105.1 Propithecus coquereli
AAAAAATTTCCCATGTTTCCTTCTAGAATTTTTATGGTTTTAGGTCTTACACTTAAATCTTTAATCCATCTTGAGTTAATTTTTACATATGGTGAGAGACAGAGGTCCAATTTCATTCTTCTGCATATGGCAACCCAATTTTTTCCCAACACCATTTATTGAACAGGGCATCCTTTCTCCATGTATGTTTTTGTCTGTTTTGTCAAAGATCAGTTGGTTATAGATATTTGGCTTTATTTCTGGGTTCTCTATTCTGTTTCATTGATCTACATGTAGACTTTTATGCTAGTACTATATTGTTTGGGTTACTATAGGTTTGTACTATAATTTGAAGTCAGTTAATGTGATGCTCTCAGATTTGTTGTTTTTGCTTAGGATTGCTTTGGCTATTCAGGCTCTTTGTGGTTTCATATGAATTTTAGGATTGTTTCTCCTAATTCTGTGAAAAACAACATTGGTATTTTAGTAGGAATTGCATTGAATGTATAGATTGCATTGTACAATATAATTATTACCACAATACCAATTCTTCCAATCCATGAACATGGGAAGTTTTTCCATTTGTTTGTGTCATCTATGATTTCTTTCATTGGGATTTTGTAGTTCTCATGGTAGAGATTTTTTACTTCCTTGGTTAAGTATATGCCTAGGTAATTTATTTATTTATTTATTTTTATTTATTTATTGGAGCTATTGTAAATGGGATTGAGTTTTTTATTTAATTCTTATCTTGGTTGTTATTGTTGTACAACAGTGCTTCTAATTTGCATATACTGATTTTGTAACTCAAGATTTTACTTAATTCATTTATCAAACCTCAGAGTCTTTTGGAGGAGTTTTTAGGTTTTTCTAGGTATAAGATCATATCATTGGCAAAGAGAGATAGTTTGAGTTCCTTTTTTCCAATTTGGATGCCCTTTATTTCTTTCTCTTGACTGATTCCTCTGGCTAGGACTTCCAGTATTATGTTGAGTGGAATTTGTGAAAGTGGCCATCCTTATTTTGTCCCAGTTCGTGAAATGTTTTCAACTTTTCCCCATTCAGTATGATGCTGGCCATGGGTTTTTCATATATGGCTTTTTTTCATTTGAGGTATGTTCATTCTATTCCTAGTTGGTTTTTATCATGAAGGCATGCTGAATTTATCAAATGCTTTTTCTACATCTTTTGAAATGATTATGTGGTAAATATAAACTTTTATTTTATTTCAGATTCATGAAATATGTTCAGATAATTATGTGATGCAATAAAGCACAGCTAGTGTAGGAGTTTATGTTATGCAAATCTTTTTCCTTCAAGAATTTTAGTTCATCATTTCACCCCAAAAATAAAACCCAGAGAATAATTTTCAGTATTTGAAAGAATAGCTTCGTCTGTGGTAAACTGGTGTAGAAATTTTAAAACAATCTTAAATGTTTCTGACAGTTTCTAAATCTAAATATTACTTGGATTTTCATTTACATATTAAAATGAACAAAGCTTATTGTCTTAGTTCTTTTGTGCTACTATAACAAAACCTGAGACTGTATGATTTGTAAAGAACGGAAATTTATTTCTCATGATTCTGAGAGCTGGAAGTTCATGATCAAGGCACTAGTCTGTGGTGTCTGGGGACGGCTGCATCTTCTCTAGTAGAGGAATGCTATGTCCTCACAGGGCAGAAGGCAGAAAGCCAAGACTGGATGAAAGCCCTCCGTCAAGCCCTAGTATAAGAGAACCTAATCCCACTAATGAAGGAGGTACCCTCATGGCCTAATCACCTCTTAAAGACCCTTCCTCTTAGTCCTATCACAATGGCAACACCTGAATTTTGGAGGGGACACATTTAAACCACACAGATAAAAACTCAGAATTCCCTAGGGAGGTAGTGTACCTAGTGCAAAAATATAGTTGAATTATATTCCTTACTGGAGAACCCAAATTAATATAAAATGTTAAATAGCAAAGCTTTTTTTTCTTTTTCTTCTTTTTTGAAATTTCAATAGATTTAGGCATACAAGTAGTTTTTTATGACATGGATGAATTGTATAGTCTAGACTTTTAATGTACCCTTCACCTGATAGTGTACATTGCACCCAATAGCTAATTTTTCTCCCTCATATTTTTCCTACCCTTCTCTATTCTGAGTCTTCAATGCCCGTTGTACCACTCTGTATGCCCCTGTGTACCCCTAGCTTAGCTTCCTCTTCCAGTGAGAACATGTGGTATTTGTTTTTTCATTCCTGCATTATTTCACTTAGGATAATGCCCTCCAGTTCTATCCAAGTTGCTTCAAGAAACATCATTTCATTCTTTTTTGTGGCTGGGTAGTATCCCAGGGTGTATATGCACCATATTTTCTTTATCCACTCCTTGATTGATGGGCACTTACATTGATTCCGTATATTTGTAATTGTGAATTGTGCTGTAATAAACATATGATTGTAGGTATATTTTGTATATAATGCATTTTTTTCCTTTGGTTAGATACTCAGAAGTGGGATTACTGGGATGAATGGTAGATTTACTTTTAGTTCTTTGAGAAATCTACATACTATTTTTCATAGAGGTTGTACTATTTTACATTCCCACTAACAGTGTATAAGGGTATCCTTTTCACTGCACCCACACCAAAATTGATTGTTTTTTGACTTTTTAATAATGGTCAGTCTGACTAGGGTTAGGTGGTATTTCATTACAATTTTAATTTCATTTTCCTCATGATTAGTGATGTTGAGTACTTTTTCATATGTTTGTGGACCACTTGTGTATCTTAGTTTGAAAAATGTCTGTTCATGTCATTTGCCCTCTTTTTAATGTGATTATTTGTTTTTTATTCTTGCTAATTTGTTTGACATCCTTACTAGTCTTGGTATTTATCCTTTGCCGGACACATTTGAATATTTTTCCCATTCTATAGGTTGTCTGTTTACTCTGTTAATTATTTCTTTTTGTTGTGCAGAAGCATTTTAGTTTAACTGTTTTATTTACTTATTTACTTACATTTG
>NW_012149385.1:143809-144853 GCF_000956105.1 Propithecus coquereli
AGATAACTATGCTTCATGATACAAAGGAAAGAATATTTTCAATAAATAAACATACAGAAATTACCTGCAGACAAATGGAAACTATAAAAAGAAGTAAATAGATATTTTTTATAGCTAAAACGTAGTGTCTAAAATTACAAGAAAACCCCAAAACCTCACTGAATAGGCTTAGAAGCAGATTAGAAGTGGCAGAGGAAAGAGTCAGTAAACTTGAAATATATTACTATTAACATTTGTAATAGCAAATGGAAACACTTTTTTTTTTTTTTTTTAGAGAAAGGGTCTCACTCAGTCTCCCAGGCTGAAGTGAAATGGTGCATTCATACACCCTAGGACAATAGATAGAATGGTGATAAATACAATAAAAACCAGTGTAAATTTATTATATATTATGTGAATGGATATAATGTTAACTCTAAGTACACTGTGATGATGCATATCATAATCTCTAACGTAAGCACTAGAAAGTAATGCAAAATGGTAGACACAATCTCAACCATATCGACAGCTACGTTAAATGTAAATAGCTTAAAGATTCCACTTAAAAGAAAGAGATTGTCAGAAAGGATAAAAAAAGGAATATTCAACTTTATGCTGTGGATAAGAGACTTAACTTCAGTTTCAATGCAAACACAGGTGAAAAGTAAAACAGAAAAATATATACCATGGAAAGTCTGGAGGGTGTATAATAATGTCATACAAAATATACTTTAAGACAATACTTATGAGAAAAAAATAGGTACAGTGCATATAGATACAAAATTCAACTCATAAGAAAGAATTAACAGTCAAAAATGTATGTGCATCTAATAATAGAACCTCTAGATACATGAAGCGAAACTGAAAAAACTAAAGACAAAAGCATTCATGTTTATTATTTCTCACTAATCTCCCACCAATTGATAAAACAAGTCTAAAAAAGGTCGATAATGATATTAAATTGTGACCAATTGTTTGGGTTACTATAGGTTTGTACTATAATTTGAAGTCAGTTAATGTGATGCTCTCAGATTTGTTGTTTTTGCTTAGGATTGCTTTGGCTAT
>NW_012149385.1:147448-151582 GCF_000956105.1 Propithecus coquereli
AAGGTATCCAGTTTACAGCTATTCTGAAAGAAAAAAAATAAATTGATAGGGCACCTGAGAATAGTAATACTGTAACACCTTACCTCTATTAAAGGAGAAGCATGAATTAACATATGTTAGATTATTACCCTTCCTTTAGTGAATTAATTTATATATAGAGAAAACTATTAATATGTAAGGGATGATAAGGATTGTAAATATTTCTCACGTAAAAAGCATCATGGAAACAGTGAGGCAGTTCAAGAGGGAAATCTTGAAAAAATGAACTGAGTTATTAAAATAATTTCCTCTTCTTTAATAACAGGTTATTTAAATGCAGGGAAAAACAATACCAAACGGTAACTCACTAAATGGAACCGCTAGCTGAAATCAAGGTTAAACCATTCAGGGTGAGGAACCTGTGGCCTTCTGGATCCTTGAGTGCAGCCTTTTGATTGAATCCAAATTTTACAGAACAAATTCCTTTTAATAAAAGGATTTGTTCTGTGAAGTTTGAATCTGGTCAAGTGGCCACACTTGGGTATCTGGAGGACCACATGTCACTTAAATATCATTGTAAAACCCACTAACATAATATTGTCTTTTAAATAATGTCTTGACTGATGGATCAAATTACTGGGGATGAGTTGAAAATCTCAGTAAACTTATGGGATGAATAAAACTAATGACTTTAGCATTCATTGGATTCAAATTTGTGTGTGTGTGTGTATGTGTGTGTGTATAAACTAAGACTGTGTATATAAGACTGTGTGTATAAACTAAGACTCAGAAACTGAAGCAGTAAATTAGAGTGAGAACCAAATTGAAACCCAATTATCCATGGCTCAAAGTTCCTTTTGGTACACTATATATCACCTTCTGTGCCTAAGTCAAAATTGTGTTATTGCTTCAAGTTATTCAGATTTCAAATGGTCTGAAAGAGCTAATGACTCTTCCAAAACTCTTTAAAGTTGTCTAGACACTATGAGAAGCTGTGTCCTCATAAATAAAATGTTTTAATTACTTTGGTGGTTTTATAAGAAATTTATTCCTTATTATATATGTGTAGAGATGTTGACCTTCCTGTCACCAACTGATTTTAAGAAAACATGAGTATTTTTGGAGGCTTGATTAAATTGGAAGTTTGATGAAGCTCTGAAGGATTCAGATGTTAAAATATATACTTTTAATTCATGTGCAGAACTTTATCATAACATACCAGCTTCAAATAACAGAATATAAATATGAGGTCTGGGTAACAATGTTATATTTTAGAATTATTTCCTTGGCTTTGACCACATTTTAAAGAAAAATAAAAGTTCCATACTTACATTGGAGGAAAACCTTAACAGAATATGTTGTATATCTCATAATGTCTAATTTTGGGAGAAGGTCTTCCTTCTTTATATTCACTTAGAAAAGGATTATGTTTTGTATGGAAATTATGTTGCAAAGATTATTATTAAGCTTATTACAACTCTCACAGTGAATGTGACCAAATGATAAGGGTACATGTTAAACAAATAAAGACAAATTCCTCTCTATATTACTCATTGACTTTCCAGATTGACGTTCAAATAACACTCTACTGATGACAGTAGAGTGATGACAATAGATTTTGGTGTGAAAGATGTCACCTTGGTACCCATATAATCTCCACTGGGTTTTTTTTATCCTATAGCATAAGTTATGATTGTTTGAAATTATTATTATTTTTTTCTTTGTGTCACAAAGAACTCAAGTATAAAACTAATTTAAAACTTAAATTAGCATGGTATTTCCTTATCTGGTAATTTAAAACTGAATTTCTTATTCTCATTTTATATTCTTATTTATTATTTATTAATCAATTAGTCATTCAGGTAACAATTTATTGGTCTTCTACTATGAACCAACAAAAGAAAAAGTGCAAACAAAATAAAGACAAAAAGAAAGTACAGTAAATAGAGATAGCATAATTTGTTGAGGTCCCTTGAGACTGTACCTATTACACTAAACATATTAAACAAACCCAGTGACATAATAATGCAAAATTCAGTGGGAGTGTCCCAAGTCAAAAGAAAAATATAAGATGATATTAACTTATTTAAAGAAAAATAAATAGGAAAAGGACTTACAGTTTAAGTACCAACATGGAAATAAGTTAGAAGTTGCCATGGCTGTCCTTATAATATGAAAATCTAACAAACTAAAAAATCAATGACCTTTCTTGTACAGCACAGAAAACTGAAGTTGCAGGGCAAACTGCTACTTTGAAATGTGGAACAGAAACCACTGTGGCCATCAACTGGTTTGAATACTTCAGTGGTCATTTTGGCCTATTTTTAAAGAATGAGTGTACACTGATATGCTGGTAAGAAACTTATGGGGGCCACAGTGTTAGTGAAGGCTTACGCTACCTTGGGTTTTATCCCCAAGAGTCCCACCAGATTATCATGGTGAAGATCTGAAGAAGATCCAAGATAGATCCCTTTGTGATTCTAACAATGGTAAGAAAAGAATAATCATTGTGATGTACCCATGGATTTCGCTATAGCAAAAGCCTTGTTATAGTTTGGATGTTTGCCCCTTCAAACCAATGTTGAAATTTGATCCCCAATGTTGGAGGGGAGCCTACTGGCAGGTGTTTGGTTTATAGGGGTGAATCACCCATGAATAGATTAATCCCCTCCCTGGGATGGGAGTAAATTAGTTCTATTAGTTCCCATGGGAGCTGGTTATTTAAAAGAGCCTGGCACCTCCCTCCACCTCATGCTGCTTCTCTCCCTAAGTGATCTGGTCTCTGCACATGCTGGCTCCCCCTCACCTTCTGCCATGAGTGGAAGCAGCCTGAAGCCCTCGGCAGAAGCAATATTGGTGCCATGCTTTTTGTACAATCTGCAGAACTGTGAGACAAATAAAACTATTTTTTTTATAAATTACCCAGCCTAAGGTAATGCTTTATAGAAACACAAACAGGCTAAGATAGGCCTGTTCTCCAAGGAAAACACTTTACTAGACTATTGTATGATTCCAATTACATGATATTCTGGAAAGACAAATCTCTATTATGGCTAATAAGACCCATGGTTTCCAGGTGTTTCAGGGAGGGAGAAAAGTTGAAGAGATAAACCATAGGGGAATTTTTAGGGTTGAGAAACTATTTTGTGTGATAGTGTACTTGTGGATCCATGATATCCTGCATTGTTTAGAACCCATAGAACATTGAAGGAAGAACAATGAACCTTAGTGTATGCAAATTTAAACAAATAATTTAGGAATACAGGATCCCGATATGGAATGCAGACTTTTAGAAAAGAATATAACTGTATGATAAATGTATAAAATAACCTTACTGAAGGAGTGGAGGAAAATGTCAATCTAAGTAACTTTAGAAATGAACAGTGTAAGACTAAAGGCAAGACTAAAAGTAAGAGACACTGTACATAAATTATATACTCTAGCAGCTTAAAATGTTTCCCAAGGGGGAAGGGGGGATAGTAACTTTACAATGGAAAACCAGGAAAAAAACCTACCACAGCCAGGAGATCGATATTAACATAAAAAGTGAAAAGTCATCTTGACGGTATGTACCCTTGGTATGATGTGGTACTTTACTTTTGTGGTGTTCTTAAAACTACATACTCCTAGTGTAACCATATGACAAATATCAGACAAATCCAAATTGAGAGATATTTTATAAAATAGCTGACTAGCACTCCTCAAAACTGTCAGGGTCATCAAAATCAAGGAAAGTCTGAGAAACCATCATAAGCAAGAGGGCCCTAAGGGGACATGACAGCTAAATGTGATGTGGTAGCCTAGACAAGCTGTTGGAACAATAACAACAGCGAAAGGACATTAAGGGAAAACTGAATAAAGTACATATTTAGTTAATAATAATGTGTCACTACTATATCCATATCAGTTCATTGATTATGACAAATATGCCATACCAATATAAGAAGTTAATAATAGAGGAAACAGAGTATAGTTTAGAAATATAGTATAGAACTTCTCTGTACTATTTTCCCGATTTTTCTGTAAATCTAAAACTGCACTAAAATAAAAATTTTATTAAAAAATGAAATAGAACATAGGGATGATCCCTAAAATGCAGATATTTAGAATAATATAGACAAGACAAACAGCTGATATAGGATTTCCCAGGTGTTT
>NW_012149385.1:162827-164588 GCF_000956105.1 Propithecus coquereli
CTATATTTAATTTTGTTATTTTTTGATCATAAAAGAGGTTAAGAAACAAATGTAACATGATCATAATAGAAACACTACAAATGCAGATAAATAATGTATTTTTAAAATAAAATTGTACTTTTCATCATTAGCGTTTTGATGTAGGCATTTCCAAATATTTTACCGTAAGAGTGGTAGCTATTAATGCATTTGTATTATTCGAACTACTTAACATTCACTTCCTCCCCACTCTTCTTCCACACTGCAACCAGACCAAAGTAAACACCCCACATCAGCTGTGACAATCCTCTTCTCTCTTCCAGCATTCTAAAATTAACATTCAGCAGTGAACTTTGGAACTTGGATGGGGTGGGGCAGGGTGGAGTGTTTCCCGTTAAGTTCATCAGGAAGCAAAGGAAATGGGTTTATAAGGAAAGAATAAGGCAAAGATGAAAGAGACACAGAGATAAGTAGATAGTAGTCAGGGAGAACAGCAAAATCAGCTTGCTTGTAGGGCTTGTGTAGCCAGAGAGACTAGGGTTATACAAAGTTAAGTGTGTCCTTGGAGCTCATATTGATCCATCTTCATAGTCAGCAATAGAGCTGATAGTACAGCAATAGCCTGAGGCTTGGTGAAGATAGTTATATGACCATGCAGCATTTCTGCTGCCTAACAATTCACCTGCACATAGTAATAGGTTCCATAATGAGTCTCCCTAGAGAGGAATTGTTCCAGTATTATATCTAGCCCAAATTATCTAGTTTCACTGAATTTCCCATCAGCATTAGTTAAAGGAGCCTTTTTTTAAAAAAAGAAAAATTTGATAAACATTTTTATATTCAACCACATTTTTAAAATGTGGACAAAAAAATAAGTGATTTTATTTAAGTACAAATGGAAAAATAATTAAAGGTATATTGTTTGATTTATGATGTCTACAGAGGAAATAATATGATTTGTATGGAATTGTTGAAGACATTTATTTAGTTCAAAGAGCTTTCACTTGAGTTATTTGTAATTTTCTATGGTGCATGTATACAAATGCGTGTGCTTTTATATCACAAAATGATACATAGAACCAAATAAACAATTTAAATCAACTTGTTATCTTACCATGAGTTAATATTTCAGTAGGTCATATTAAAACATAACTATATAAATAATAAATATGTATATAGAATTAATTTTCTCAAGTTTGTGCCAAAAAACTCTTGTTAAAGGAATTTAAAAGGAAAATGTATACTTCTATACTCAATATTTTATTTTATTTTTTCTATATTGGAGTTTTAAAAGAAGACAAATATGGAAGTCATGTGGAAGATCAAAACATTTATCAGTCTTAGTGCAGTGGTAAATTTGAATTGGGGAATATGACTTAGAATCGTAGCCTAAAGCGGTCTTTCTACGCTGTTCTCTGCCCTCACCCATGTCTAGAGCTTGGGATCTGCCCATGAGGGAGATCATATTTACAGAGCAGATAAGACTTACCTGATTTATCCAATGGGACATGCTGCTTGTCTCTATGGATCACATTTAAGGAGACAGAAAGGGCTGAATCTACACATAAGTTTCTAAGAAGGCAGGTTTTCACTTTGGCCTAGGGCTGCTTATTTCTTGGAATTGGGCTTGATAAGGTATCCAGTTTACAGCTATTCTGAAAGAAAAAAAATAAATTGATAGGGCACCTGAGAATAGTAATACTGTAACACCTTACCTCTATTAAAGGAGAAGCGTGAATTAACATATGTTAGATTATTACCCTTCCTTTAGTGAATTAATTT
>NW_012149385.1:168408-174671 GCF_000956105.1 Propithecus coquereli
GAACATAGGGATGATCCCTAAAATGCAGATATTTAGAATAATATAGACAAGACAAACAGCTGATATAGGATTTCCCAGGTGTTTTGTTTTCATCCTAGATATTTATTTCCATTTTTATCTTGTAGAGGCAGCTTTTTGTTTGTCTGCAGTGATGTAGCAATGTGAATTCACTCTCCTAATGCTGTATCTCTTCTCACAAATCATTGCTAGGCTTTTTCAGTGAATCAGTTTGTATTTCGAATATTATCAACATTACCAAAAGACATTATGCATGTTTTTCAAAGAATAACAAACTCCATACATGATCCAATCCCTATCTATCTGTTTTTATGAACTGATAGTCTCTCCATTTTCACCACATTGTAGTAGTGAGAATTCACCTAAAACATGCCAAGGGCATTTGCTGTCCCTTTTGGTTTGAATGCTTTTTCCACAAATGTTGCTTGGCGGGGACCTCTCATAAGCCAGATTTCAATCATATTCTCTTCTGAAAGCCCTTTTATCTGACCAGCTACTCAAAGTAGCGACTTTCTCTAGTCATTTGATAAATTATCCCATCCAAGTACTAAACAGGTCTGACCCTGCTTAGCTTTTGAGATCAGGCAAGATTGGGTAAGTTTGGTGTAGCAGGGTCATAGACTCATTTGATAAATTCTATCACCCTGTTTAATTTTTCGCTTTTATTACTCTTTGCAATTATATTATTTGTTCTCTTGTGGTATATTTTGTCTGTTACTAAAATGAAAGCTCTGTGAATGCCAGGATTGTGTTACCTAGTTTACCAATGTGCTCAATAAATATTTGTCAAATGCATGAAGGGATGTCATTTCCTGTGGGATAAGGACACGTGTAAATTTCAATCTCATCTCAGAGACTTTATGACTGAAAAACACATGCAAACAACAAAGGGGTGCCTGGCCTGCCATCCATTCAGAAATCATCTGTTCCTCAGTATGACTTTGTGGAACAGGTGAGATAGCTGATATTATCTACATTTGAATATTCCTCATATTAGAGTCTTGGGATAACATATGCAAGATGGAAAGACCCTCTCTTCTTGAGAGCAAATACAGCAGAGTGATGGAGAAAAACAGTCTAATAACTTCAAGTCAGATAGCGGAGTTGTCCCCAGGGAAGGATATCTGTAACTCTCCTGCTGAGGTGATTTCAATGGTTTTGGTGAAAGCTCTACTATTCCTCCCTGTAAAGGGCTCGCATCCAAAATATCTCAGCATTCTGGAGAGCCCTCGGACCTTCCACATTCTTCTGAAGTCCATTCACACACCTTACCTGTTTGCTCTGTCTCTGGGGGCAGGACATTTTGAGACAAATCTCCACACAGTCAAGGAGGAGGGGCCAGAGGTGTTAAATTGCAGATGCAGATTTTTTTGTTTGTTTGCTCTTATTCTTTTCATGTATAGTGCAGAGAAAACAGGATTTCTGAACACTTCTGAGACTCAGCATTTGCAAATTCCCACACAAATTGCCTATCTGCTCAAGAAATGGTAAATAGTTCCATTTTAGTATGTCTGGCTAATGAATTTTGTAAAGTGAGGTTGCTCAAGATTTATGTGCTTATATTCTGTGCATGTATTTTATACTTGATTTGTGTGTGAAATATAATTTTATGTTAATTAAACCCCTTAACATGCTTTTGAGACAAGAATACTTGCTCTAAATTTAAGATATTCCCAGGAGTGGTGTTAAGAAGGGTTAGGGACACGGTTTTTTTTCTCCCTGGTGGCATTGCATTTAACTAAGTGGAAGAAATTAGAAAAGATTATGATGCTACTGATACAACGCAGTTCTGAGTTTTAAGAATTTTACTCATCCCAGGGCTCAGTTTTATAATAGCTGACGTAGACCAAATCAATAAAACACTTTTATTTTCCTGGTATTACCTGTAGATATACACTTGCTTGAGAAACAAAAAATATTGTTTAAAGTTACATTGTGAAAGATAGCTCATGATTACACTCTTTAGAATACAAGAAAGAAAGAAAGAAAACTTCTTTTTACTCCACATTTATATCCTGATTTATATAATTTCTTAATTCTTTCCATTTATAAATACATTTCTCAAAGGAGTTTGCTATGCATTCTCTCTTTCCCATCTATTGTCCTTTAATCCACTATAATCAGAGTTTTGTTCCAGACACTCCTCTGAACCAGCATTGGCAAAACAACTATATGACTTTAAACTGCCAAATACAACACTGAATTATCCAGCTTTTGACAAATTAATGCTGCATAGCAAACCTCCGAATCTCATTGATTTACATAAAAAATATTTATTTCCTTGCTCATGTGTTGCAGGTTGATTACACTTGAGCTATTCTAGGATGGACAGAGATGAGTGGCTTGCTTTAGGTTGCTTGTTTGTTTGGATTGGGTTCAAGCTTGCCACTTCATTTCTCTCATTGTCCCTGGCCCAGCTGCTATCCAGAGCATATTTTTCTCATGGTGAATGGTGGCATGCTTTTGTCAGGATAAGTGGCAGGAGCATGAGAGAGCAAACCAAATTGTGCAAACCTTTATGGCATCTTTTTATATCAAATTTGCTAACATTCCATTGACCAAAGCAAGTAACATCCTCAAGCCCAACATTCATGGTAGTAGGAAAAAAAATACCACCCACTGTGGGAGAGTACTGTAAAGTTATGCTGCACAGCATATGAGAAGTATAATGCCAATTCAGAAAGAGCGTGGAAAGCTGTAAATAACAATTCAATCTATTGCTAAAGGTAAAATCTCATGTTTCATCCAATTCTTTATTTTCTATGCTTGACTTCTGGGATCCCACTTTCTCATTTTTCTCTTTCTACCTCAATAGCCGATCCTGTTTCGTCCCCTTAGATGATTTCTTCACATCTTTTTTTCTTCTAAACATTGGATGACCTCAGCACTGAGTTTTTGGACATCTTCTCTAAGTGATCTTATGCAATCTCATATTTCTAAATACTGTATATATGACAAAACCTCTCCAAGGAAAATCTCTAGTTCTAACTCTCTCTTAAACTCTGATCTTATTTAGCCAACTGCCAACTCAATATTTCCCATTGCAAATTCAAGGAGCATCTCAATTTTAACATGTCTGTCTTAGTTGAGGCTGCCATAAGGAAGCCTGGGTAGCTTATAAACAACAGAAATTTATTTTTCACAATTTTAGAGACTGGAAAGTCCAAGATCCAGGACCCAGTAGCAGAGTGCTGAATCACTTCCTGACTCTTAGATGGCCTTCTGTCTGTGTCCTCGAGGTAAGGGAACTCTCCAGAGCCTCTTTTTTTTTTTTTTTTTTGAAACAAGAGTCTCACTGTGTTGCCCGGGCTAGAGTGCCGTGGCGTCAGCCTAGCTCACAGCAACCTCAAACTCCTGGGCTCAAGCAATCCTCCTGCCTCAGCCTCCCGAGTAGCTGGGACTACAGGCATGCGCCAACATGCCCGGCTAATTTTTTGTATATATTTCTAGTTGTCCAATTAATTTCTTTCTAATTTTAGTAGAGATGGGGTCTTGCTCTTGCTCAGGCTGGTTTTGAACTCCTGAGCTCCAACAATCTGCCCGCCTCGGCCTCCCAGAGAGCTAGGATTACAGGCGTGAGCCACCGCGCCTGGCCAGAGCCTCTTTTATAAGGGCACAAATTCTATTCATGAGGGCTCCACTCTCATGACCTAATCACTTGCGAAAGGCTCCACCACCTAATAGGGTCACAGAGGTGGTTAGAATTTCAACATATGAATAGGAGGGACACAAATATTCAGTTTATAGCATTTTGCCTCTAGCCCCCAAAGGTGATGTCCTTCTCATATGCAAAACATATTCATTACATCTCAACAGTCCAGGAAGTCTTAACTTGTTTTAGCATCAACGCTAAAGTCTAGAATCCAAGTTCTTAAGTAAATGTCATCTAAATCAGATACTGTAAGACTCAAAGTATAATTTATCCTGAGACAAATTGCTCTCTAGCTGTGAACCTGTGAAACCAAACAAGTCATGTGCTTCCAAAATGCAATGTGGGATATACATAGGATACACATTTCCTTTCCAAAAGAGAGAAATAGGAAAGAAGAAAGGAGTAACAGATTTCAAGTGAGTCCACAGTACAAAGATTTTAAGGCTTGTGAGTAATCCTCTTTGGCTCAAAGCTCTATCTTTCAGGCACACTGTGACAGAGATCATACTTTCTCAACCCACTAGGGTGACAATTCTGCCTTCTGAACCCACTGGGTCAGTGGTCCCGCCCCAATGGCTTTGGGCAAGTGGTTGGCCTGTTGAAAAGAAGGTGATCTTGAACTGCATGGTTCACTTATTTGAAACAACAAAAAAAAGGTAATGGTCTCCTCTTGAAACTGAGGAGGCAGCCCTAATAATCTCTGAATCGCCTTTGAGATCATTCTTTCCAGGTTTCTGAAGAATAATGCACATTTGAAGTTGAAAACTTTATAGTCCTGTCCTGTAAAATAAAAAAAAAAATTTGTCGTGCCGTCTTCCTTTATTCCTTCTTGTCTCCTTCCTCTTCAGTTCAAACTGGTAGTTTTCCTGCTAGGATGGCTGATTAAGTCCGTGATTCACATCAATACTAATCTTATCTTGGCCATTCCTTTAACGTTCTCTCCTGAACACACCTTCTCTTATTTTTTCAGTATGGATAAGCTAAAGACTTTTCAAATTTTAAGTTATGCTTCCTTTTTGCTGTATAATTCCATCTGTAAGTCATTTATTCTTCTTGCAGTTTACCATATGCAGTCAAGGAGAGCCAAACCTTCAACACTTTGCTTACAAATAACTTCAACTAAATACCTTCCGGAAAACACTGAAACACCACCACAAGTCAGCAAAGTTCTTTGCCACTTTATAACAGAGAATTCCTTTTCTCCATTGTCCAATGATATGTTCCTTTCCATCTGAGACCTCCTCAGAATGGCCTCTACTGTCCCTATTTCTTCCAATATTCTGATGATATAAGTCCCAGCTCACGTTTGAGGGCCAGAGAACCAGGAACACAGTGTTCTGCTGGGCAGGAGAAGATGGATGTCCCAGCCCAAGCAGAGAGTAAATTTGTTGTTCCTTCATTTTCCTGTTCTATTCAGTCCTTCAGCAGATTGGATGATGTCCACCGGCACTGGGGAGAGTGATATTCAATATTCAGTTTGCAGATTCAAAATGGTCTCTTCTGGAGACACCCTCATAGACACATGCAGAAGTAATGTCTTGCCAGATATTGCCAGTCAAGTTGACACAAAATTAACCATCACAATTTTACCCTTTGTCACCTTGGTGGATATACAGATATCCTTAAATACTATACTTAATCCCCTAATAAAGACAGTAACAAGGTCCTATTTCCACCTGACATGTGGAGCTATCCTGCACTAATCCCTTTCCCAGTAGAGAAGGTAAAGTCCTTGAATAATGTTTACTCTTCTCCCGATAAATCATGAGTATTTAGTACTAAAATACTGATATAAAGTCAATACATTTTATATTATATAATAAAAAAACAAGAAAGGAAATATAACAAAGATATTGGCTTAATATATATATATACATGTATATATCTACACACACAAATATATTCATAACAAAATAAGAATGAAATATTCATAGCAATTACAGTCCTTGTTTCTGTAACTGGTTACATGGCTGTAGCTGGTACCTACAAATTCAGATGCTAATCTCTCCCAGAAGCATTCTTACAGACACATGCAGAAATAATGTTGACCTCTGGGTATCCCTTAATCCAGTCTAGTTGGCACTTAAAATTAACCATCAGAATATCCAGTATTGAACATATGATTTCTGATCTTTCACTGATTTGCAACACCTACACATTTTCCCTTTATTGTGAGTTATAGCTCTATTCTTTGGGTTTCTTTGGCCAAAAATCTTAGAGAATCCTTTCTCTTCCCAACAAATATCTCTGTTTCCACCTTGACCAGCAGAATTACTATTGCTAGAGAAGTCAGGTTGACTTTTTAAAAATATAAATCAGATCATATCATTCCTTTGCTCTAAAGACTGATAGCTTCCCATCTCATACAGTTTGAGTAAAAACCAAAGCCCTAGGAATAGGGCAATTCTCTAGCTTGCTTATTCTGTTCCAACCACACTGGCTTCTCTGCTTTCCCTATAAAATGTCAGATATGATCCTACCTGAAGACTCTTGTACTTGATAGTCTATTTGCCTCCAACATCCTTTCCCCAAAGAACCACATGGTTCATTCCAATACTTCCTTTAAATGTCAAATTACTAGTAACACATTACC
>NW_012149385.1:177501-180310 GCF_000956105.1 Propithecus coquereli
GTTTTATATCTATTTTAATACATAGGAACATAAATATTTGTTACTTTAAAATAATTATCCATTAAGTCAACCACTTTAAATCAGATTTTACATTTTGTATGTATGTATACATACAAATGCATATGTATTTGTATGCATATAAAACACATGGTGACAATAATATATGCTAGTATTTTTACTCAATATTATTTCTGTCTTAAATATTTTCTATTTTTGAAAACATCCTCATAGTTATAATGTTGATGTCTACTTAATTATCTTGATGATAATTTATAATTTAAACCATTTCTCTATAATTGTTTTCACTTTCCAAAGTAGTTTATTATTAATGGAGGACATTCTGTTGAATAATTTCCTTAAGATAATTTCTTAGGTGTGGAATTATAGTTATACAGTAACATTTTCTTTATCCTTTCTGGGTATCATCATGACATTTTATGTGTTCTATCATTTTACTTAAGTCGGAGAGGTACATGCAGCACTGACTTATATCATTTAAATATACTAGGTATGAAATTATTTCTCAAGTGGAATTTTCCGTATCGCTCTCAAACCTAATCCCACTTTGTCCAATCTCTTCTGTCTTTTGCATATGAACAAGAGTTTCTAATTGAATAAGGGCATAGACAATAGTGTATAGAGTTATTGTGTATTACAGTTAAGATGCTTTCTTCTGTTCTGCCTCTTATAATTCCCTTTTCTGTGTTTTATAATCATTTTCTCTGTTCCAATTTTATATGGCTGTGTGTGTGTGTGCTCAGAATGCCTCTTGAGGACCAGCCATCTTTTTCCTTATCCGCTGCTTACCTAAGCATTCAGTTCCAAATATTTAAATTGGTACAGATCTAAAAAAAAATAAAAAAGAGAAAGACAAAACTTTTCTTGGAACTTTAATTTCTTGAATTGTACCATGAATTAAATGAATAAATATTGCAATACATTAGCGAATTAATAGATAAGGAAAAGTGCATGTATTAATTAATGTATTAATTTGGTTCAACTAGGACAGTATAAAGTTCTGGTTTGTTTATATTTAATTACAAACCATTATTCCAGCATTATAGATTGTTATGGTAATAGCCTTCAATTTATTCACAACTGTGCTTTTGGAAATACTAAATACATTTTTGCTTGGCATGGCCATGTGACTTGCTTTGGACAATAGAGTGACAGTATATACGATGTAAGGAGGGACTTCAAAAGTGCTTGTGTTTTTGACTTTGTCTTACTTTGATGCTCCAGTGAAAATTGTGACCACCATCATGTGAATAAGCCCCGGCTAGCCTGCTGGTCATAACAACAGGTAATGTTGAGCACCAACCCCCAGACCTGTGAGTTAGTTTATTCTAGACAAATCAGCCTCTAACTGACTGATGGTGAATGTGTAAGCCCAAGCAGTACTAGTAGAAAAACCACCAAACTGATTCTATACACTGACAATGTACAGAATTGCGAGTTAATAAATGATTCTTGTTTTCAGATATTGAGTTTTGGAGTGGTTTATTAAACAGCAAAAGTAAACAATGACATCCAACTGTAAATTCTTTGTTACCACGATACTACCATGTCAGTGGTGTGTTAGCATTGCCATTTCATATTAAATATTTATTGAACAGCAGCTAATCACACTAGATCTCAGCATCCCTCTATTTTTTTTTTATAGTGCTACTTTTAGGGAAATCCTGGAAAATTTTCCAAAATCAGTGACAGCACTAAGGTATTTTGGTATGACATATGTATTTGCTATGGTCTCAGGGATTCTGTTGACTTTAGTGAACAAATATGTCAGCTAACGTAAAGAAATAAAAAAATAGAATTAGTAAATCTGTACACATTACGTAGACTATCAGCGGGTATTATTTTATGCACGTGTATCTATGATTGTGATAAATTAGGAAAATGACAGTGCTTAATGGATTTGAAACTTGAATTTGCTATTTTACGGTTTAAAGAGATTATGTATGTCAGAATGTGGCAATGATTAGTATTTGATCTAAAGTACATCAGATTTTCTCCTAGACTTTTTGACATTTTATTTTCATAATGTTAGTCAAAATGTCAAAGGAAACTTTAACAATTTCTTATAATTAAAGTACAATTATTTATAGAAGTATCTTTTAGGCATTCACAACTACATAAAGTAGTAATCTATAGAATAGCTCCCTTGTAGTCTATCACTCTAAAACACAATGAAATAAAATAAGCCCAGATAAAAATTCACTCATATAAAGAAATATCTTCTTAGGGAATTGTTGTAACTGTGATTTTTTGGAATAGTTGAATAGCATTAAATCTTAACTAGTAAAAAATGTAGTATCTAGAGATAAATTCTCAATTTGACATGCTAAATAAATTCCAAAGTTTGGAAATTTGTTTCTTGTCCGCCAACAACTCTTATTGTTGCATGCCTGCTGTACATGGAGCACCACACAGGATTTGGCAAATGACAGTGTCTGCCACACAATTTCACAATGGAGAGTGTTAGAACATAACTGTTTCCCATGGTGATTTTACATTTCTTTGATTTGTTCTAATCTCTCCATATGCTTCACATTCTATTTTATCCTCCTAGACTTTCCTCTTCTGATTCTAAATATCCCAAAGTGAAACTAAAGATTTCTTCAAATGAATGGTAATTCAATTATAGATATCTATCCCATTCTTCTAAGTCCTGTTTAAAATGGGAAAAGATAAATTGGGCTTTTGAAGATTAAAGCAATCCAGAAGATACCAGGATGGTTGAATTCTTTAAAACTCTTTAAATGGAAGTGTAACGATGCTGATTATGGGAATATTCCATGTCTCAGAG
>NW_012149385.1:180360-181633 GCF_000956105.1 Propithecus coquereli
GCCCAGGAGTTTGAGGTTGCTGTGAGCTAGGATGACGCCACGGCACTCTAGCCCGGGCAACACAGTGAGACTTTGTCTCAAGAAAAAAAAAAAAAAAATAGAAAAATGTGATATATTTGCTATTCCAAATTGTTTCTCTTCTTCTCTTCCTCCTTCCTCGTCAATCAGATGTCATATTATAAAGCTGACTTTAGGGTCACTTTTTTGTTTGTTTATGTCAAGCAAAGTTGAGTGAGTTGCTATTTAATTTCTTTAAATTTTCTCAGGTGTTAATACAATATCAGGAATCTTGATAGATCAATATTCCGGGAATTATATTAGCAAGTCTAATGTCTCAGAGCCTATATGAGAGTTAAGAAATCTCCTTCTGAAACTTACACCACAGCTTAGTAACTTTCCTATCTATTTTGCTCAGTTGTATTTCTCCTTTTGAGACATAAATATACAACATGCTAAATAAAGTTCATAGATTTTTTAAAATAAAATAGCAAATATACATTATTTTTTTTCTAAGCACTCCAATGTCTCTGTTTTGATCGTGGCTCTATGTTACTCACTGTTTCCCTTCAATTAAAAAAATACAATGCGAGTCTGACCTGGTCTATCTTAAACTTCATAAATGGGACTGACATTTTGCTGTAGGCATAGCATTGTTTTTCTAGGTCAAAGTCAAATACTACTAACATTTCCTTTATTTATGGAGAAAAGAAAAGACAGCACTGCCATATGCTTTAATCATTTACGTGAGTTGCTTAACAAAAATTTGAAAGGCCTTGTTTGCTGCTGAGCATTCAATTGCAATTGCATGCTTCCTAACTGAGCTGAAAACAGCCTACAACTAAATTTCCATTTCAATTTCCTAAGCTTGATAATGTAGAGTTACATTCTGAGTAATTCTATAGCAAAGGAGGAAAAGGAGATGGATAGTCTAGAAATACTAATAATTTGTTTTGAAAGTCAAGTTAAAATTTACTTAATGATATATGAGAAACATATTTCACTTAGACATAGGTGAGACATAAATAATGTGATGCCAGATACAGCTAAAACATTGAGTATATTTTCTTCTTAGACTGTGTGTACACAGAAAAGTAAAGTAGTAAATCAATTATTCTGATTATTCATATTAAATAAGCATTTTTGCTTGATTTGGAACATTGAACTTTTTTAGTTTTGAATATGATTATAATTTTATATTTCTTAATTCCTTTTTTTAGAAACTTTTTACCAAGAGAACATATAAACCACCTTAATAAATTGGCCCACTTTGGGG
>NW_012149385.1:184878-207851 GCF_000956105.1 Propithecus coquereli
AATAAGATATGGCAAGATCATTGTGACACCCACCCCTCCATATGGTGGCTCCACCTCCATCATAGAGAAACCCGGGGAGGGTTAATTCTTGATCCAGGGTCCATAGCCCTGCTATTGGTCACTAGGCATTTCCATAGAAGAGTTTTAAGACATAATTCTATTCAGACCTTTTCTTATGGGAAACAAAAGGGTGATATTATTATTATTAACATTCTTTTCATAACGATGTGTATGGTTTTATAACAAATGATTTTTATCAGGTATTTTCTCATTTCTAAAACCATCAAGAATTTAAATACATATTTGATTAGAAGAAAACAATAGAATTACTACATTATCCCTCTTTCAAAGTAATCTAGCTCTCACTTCAATTATGCCTTGTTTGAAGATGAAGAACATGTTTTCCTTAAGAAAATATTAATCATTTTTACTGCTTGAAAGAGTCACAACATTCTCTTAAATTTCGGTTTAATTTTCATGTATATCAAATGACCAGAAATCTTTAATTTATTTTAATTAGACAATATTATGTCATTAAATTTGTGGTCAAGTATTTCTCATATTGTGATAAATTCATATTTATATTCCGAATTTTTCCAGGTTTAAATGATATAATGAAGATCATTGACCTAAAAAAATCCAGTTGGTTCTTTTTTTGTCTCTTTACATAAAAAATATATTAACAACCATTTTATAATTTATTGTCACCTGCTATAGTCAGTACAATAGAAAATTACTCTTGTATTAATCATCTAGATGTTGAAACTTACTTTACAAATGTAATTAATTCATCCATTTAATAAATATTTGTTCAGTGTCTACTACAAACCCCATGCTGTGACATTACGAAAAAAATCATGTTTTCTCCTTTACTACCAGGAATGCATATTACTAATTCTGATAATTCAAGGCACATGGAACTGGATTTTTCAATGTAGATTATTTGTGGAACAAAAACTCAGGAAATTTTTGTTAAAATGAGGTGTCTCAAATTGTTATAAAAAGTGCACTTGTAAGAAATATACACTTTGTTAAAAAATAAATAATTACTTTTATCATTTTGAGATGAATGCATTGAAGTGAGGGTAAACATATGTACTCTTAGGGTGTGATTTGGCTTGGCTGTGGATAACATCTACATAGTCATAGAACTGTATTTTTTACTATTGGGTTTCATCTTTAGAACCTATGGAAGAATCACTATTTGAAACACTTAGTTATAGTTGTGGGGAAAAGACAAATAACAAATACCTTAGCAATTTACAATGTGGATGATAGAAATTAGAAGGGGGAAGGAAGATATAAAGAGCAGGAAGAATTGATAAAAGCACTAAAATCATTATTATCTAGTACAAAGGTGGAATGGGTTAAGAGATACTGTCATAAGATAATGGGACAAAAAATACAATTATATATATATATGCATATATATATATATATATACACTGTTTTATTAAGATGCAAATGTAATCTACATAAAACTAAGCATATTGTAACTATTGGCTATGGGAATGTTTCAGGGGAAAATAGGGCTCAATATGATTCAGATTTTTCTCTATTTGTAATTGTTGGGAGTCAACAGAATTTTGTTAAATTTGATAAATTAAGAAATAAGGATGTTAACATATGAAGAAAATTTATATGAGAATTAACAGAAATATTAAAGTGACAGAAATTGAAGGAGTTGCTACTGGGAGTAGAATTGGAAATGCCATGAAATGCACTATGACATTTGATTAGGTAACATCTGTTTTTATTTCTTTTTGTTGCAGATATTACTTTTAGATTAAAAAACCCTAAAACAACAAATGTTAACATTGAAGTGCATTTGCATAATTGCATTGTTTGAATTCTTTTTTTCCTTGAAATTTCCAAATCCTTTCTTTCGGCCAACGTAAACATGCAAATCTGTCATATGATTGTTAGTTAGAAATATTATGAAAAACAAACTTCAAGGTGGGAGCAATTGTCCCTCCACACGAACATCAAACTCACCAACATCCATGCAAGGAAGCACCTTGAGAAGAACCAAAAATCAGATGAGTGATCACAGTACTTATTTTTAACATTATAGCAAGGAAAGAGACACTGAAGAGGGCAGAAAAGACAGTCTTGCATTGCCTACTCCACCCCTCTATTCTCTGGCAGTGCCATGGCAGTGTCATGTGAGTGCCTGAGTGCAGAGAGAATCTGTGTGCCCAGGATAGGGCGAGTGAGCTGATTGTGAGACTTCGCATTAGAACTCAGGGCCACCCTGTCACAGGGGAGCATAGCAAAGGGAGAGTTCTGCCTGCAATCATGGAAGGAACATTTAGAACAGCTTGGCCAGAGAGAAATCCTTCACCCCAAAGCCTAAGTTCCAGCTAGCTCAACCACCAGCTGAAAAAAAGTGGCCTGGGGTCTGGAATAAATTTATAGGGCAATAGGCCACAGAAGCTGTGGTCCTTGCACAATTTCTGGGGCTGTGCTGGCTTGGAGCAGGAGGACGTGGGGTGCATATAACCCAAGGAGACACCAGTGGCAGCCAAACAGTGTCTATATTTCACCACTGCCAACTATGGTTCAGCTCAGGGACTGTCTTCTTCCACTTGGGGAAGGGAAAGGAAAGAGTTCAGAGGACTTTGTTTGCAACTTGAGTATCACCTCATTCCCAGTAAAATAAAGTACCTAGCATATTCCTGAAGCCCCTGATTCCAGGCCTTAGTTCTGGGTGGCATTTCTAGACCAACTTTGGGTCTGAAGTAAACATGCTGCAGTGAAGGGAAGGACACAGTCATGGCAGGATCCACTAGTTGCTGACTAAGGAGCCCTTGGGCTTTAGATGAATATCAGAGATAGAGAAGGTACCGTAACCACAGGCTTTGGGTGAGAGTGAGCTGGCTTCAGGTGTGACCTGGCGCAGTACTAGCTGTAGAGGC
This sequence comes from Propithecus coquereli, assembly GCF_000956105.1. NCBI lineage: Eukaryota > Metazoa > Chordata > Mammalia > Primates > Indriidae > Propithecus > Propithecus coquereli. The sequence continues at coordinate 187,797 of NW_012149385.1, forward strand.
CATGAGAGAGTGCCCACATCACTTCTCCCCCAATTCTAGCAGCCCAGCACAGAAAGTGAGGGAATAAAGTGAGAGACTATGCCTGGTAATCCAGGGAATTCTCACATATCTTACCCAAGTCCACCAAGACAGTACTGCCAGAAGTCTGCAAGAGTCACCGCATTACTAGGCTTGAGGTGCCGCCAGTGCTGATATGGCTGTAGTGACCAAAGACTTAGATCACAACATTCAATTTCCTCTAAATATCTGGAAAGCCTTCTTAAGCTGGATGGGTTTAAATAAACCCAGACTGCAAATATTAAAATAAATACCTAACTCTTCAATGCCCAGACATTGACAAACATCCAGAAACATCAAGAACATCCAGGAAAACATGACCTCAACAAATGAACTAAATAAGGTACCAGTGGCCAATCCTGGAGTGATGGAGATATATGAACTTTCAGACAAAGTTACAAAATAATTATCCTAAAGAAGCTAAATGAACTTTAAGACGACACAGAGAAGAAATTCAGAAGCTTATTAGAGAAATTTAACAAAGATATTGAAATGATGAAAAAAAAGCAGAAATTCTGGAGCTTAAAAAAATTGATTGCCTAACTGAGAAATGCATCAGACTCTCTCAACAGCAGAATTGATCAAGCAGAAGAAAGAATTAGAGTGCCTGAAGAAAGGATATATGAAAATGCACAGTCAGAAGAGAAAAAAGAAAAAATAGTAAAAAAGAATGAAACATGCCTACAAGATCTAGAAAATATTTTCAAAAGGACAAATCTAATAGTTATTGGTCTTAAAGAGGTAGTAGAGGGAGAGATTGGGTTAGAAAGTTTATTCAAAGAAATAATAACAAACAACTTTTCAAATATTAATATTCAGGTGCAAGAAGATCACTGAATACCAAGGAGACTTAACCCAAACAAGACTACCTCAAGGCATTTAATAATCAAGTTCCCAAAGGTCACAGATAAAGAAAAGGACCTAAGGGAAGCAAGAAAAAAGGAAAAAATAACACATAAAGGAGTTCCAATATGTCTGGCAGCAGACTTCTCAGTGGAAACTATGCAGGCCAGGAGAGAATGGCATGACATATTGAAAGTGCCGAAGGAAAAAACACCTTAAGTCTAGAATATTATATCCTGCAAAAATAGCCTCCAAACATGAAGGGGAAATAGACTTTCCCAGACAAACAAAAGCTGAGGGATTTTGTCAACACTAGACCTGCCCTACAAGAGATACTAAAAGGAGTTCTTCAGTATGAAAGAAAAGGACATTAATGAACAATCAGACATTGTATGAAGGTATACATGTAATTCGCTGGTAACAGTAAGTACACAAATACAGAATATACTATTGCAATAATAATTGCAGTATATAAACCACTTATATCTTGAGTAGAAAGACTAAAAGATAAACCTATCAAAAATAATTACAATAACCTTTTGAGAGATAGAGAGTATAAAAACAGATGGAAACAATAAAAAGTTAAAAAGTAGGGTGGATGGAATTAAGTGTCGAATTTCTGTTAGTTTCTCTTTATTTATTTGTTTGTAAGCAGAGTTGTCATTTGTTCAAAATAATTGGTTATAAAATGTTTTTTGCAAGCCTCCTCATATAACCTCAAATAAAAAAATCTACAACAGATACACAAACAATGAAATGCAAGAAATTAAAATATACTACAACAGAAAATCACTTTTAACAAGAGAATGTAGGAAGGAAGGAAGAATGAAAGAGATGACCACAAAACAATCAGAAATCAATAACAACATGGCAGTAGTAAGTTTTTACCTATCAGTAATGACATTAAATGTGAATGGACTAAAATCTTCAAACAAAAGACATGTAGTGGTGGAATGGATAAAAAACAGGATCCAACTATATGTTTTCTACAAGAAACCCACTTCATCTATAAAGATGTATATATACTGAAAAGAAAGAGATGGGAAAAGATATTCCATGCATATGAAAACAAAAAAAGAGCAGGAAGGAGTAGCTGTACCTCTATCATATAAAATAGATTTCAAGACAAAAACTGTGAAAAGAGACAAAGAAGATCACCATATAATGATAAAGTGGTCAATTCAGAAAGAGAATATAATGATTCAAAATATGTATGCACCCAACACTGGAGCACCTAGATATATAAAGCAAATATTATAAGAGCTAAAGACAGATATAGGCTCTAGTACAATAATTGTTGGAGACCTCAGCACTCCACTTTCAGCATTGGACAGATCATCCACACAGAAAATCAACAAAGAAACATTGGACTTAATCTGCACTATAGACAAAATGGACCTAGTAGATATTTACAGAACGTTTCATCCAAGAGCTACAGAATACACATTCTCACTAGTGCATGGATCATTCTCAAGGAGAGATCATATGTTAGACAAGTCTTAAAAATTCAAAAAATTATAAAAAAGGGGTATCCAAATTGGAAAGGAAAAAGTCAAATTATCATTGTTTGCAGATGATATGATCATTTGATCTTATATCTAGAGAAACCTAAGGCTTTACCTAAAAACTATTAGAACTGATAAATTCAGTAAAATTGAAGAATATAAAATCAGCATTCAAAAATCAGTAGCATTTTTATATGCCAACAGTAAATAAAGAAACCAAAAAAGTAATTCCATTTGCAATAGCTACAAATAAAATAAAACACCTAAAAATAAACTTAATTAAAGAAGTGAAAGATCTCTATAATGAAAAGCATAAAACAATGATGAAAGAAATTGAAGAGGACACAAAAAAATGGAAGGATATTCCATGCTTATGGGTTGGAAGAATCAGTAATATTAAAATGTCTATACTACCTAAAGCAATCTACAGATTCAATGCAATCCCTATCAAAATACCAATGATATTCTTCATAGAAAGAGAAAAAAATGATCCTAAAATTTCTATGGAACCACAAAAGACCCAGAATATCCAAAGCCATCCAGAGAAAAAATAACAAAACTGAAGGAATCACATTACCAGACTTCAAATTATATACTACAGAGTTGTAGTAACCAAAACAGCATGGTACTGGCATAAGAACAGACACATAGACCAAGGGAACAGAACAGAGGATCCAGAAGTAAATTTACACATCTGCAGTGAATTTATCTTCAACAAAGTAGCCAAGAACATACTTTGGGGAAAGGACAGTCTTTTCAATAAATGGTGCTGGGAAAACTGGATATCCATCTACAGAAGAATAAAACTAGACCCTTATCTTTTGCTATATACAAAAATAAAATCAAAATGAAAAATACTTAAATCTAAGACCTGAAACTATGAAACTACTAACTGAAAACATTGGGGAAATGCTGTAGGACATTAGTCTGAGCAAGTACTTCTTGAGTAATACTTCCAAAGCACAGGCAATCAAAGCAAAACTAGACAAATGGGATCATGTCAAGGTAAAAATCTTCCGCACAGCAAAGGAAATAATCAAGAAAATGAAGAGACAATCCTCAGAATGAGAGAAAATATTTGCAAATCATCCATTTGATAAGGGATTAATTGTTAGAATATATGAGGAGTTCTAACAACTCAGTATGAAAAAAATCAAATAATCTGATTTATAAATGGGCAAAGGATCTGAATAGACATTTCTCAAAAGAAGACACACAAATGTCCAATAGGTGTATGAAAAAATGCTCATCATCATTAATCATCAGAAAAATGCAAATCAAAACTACAATGAGATATCATATCTCTCCAGTTGAAATGGCTTTATCCAAAAGACAGACAATAAAGAATGCAGGCAAGGATGTAAATAAAAGGGAACCCTCGTACGCTGTTGGTAGGGCTGTAAATTAGAGCAATCACTATGGAGAACAGAATGGAGGTTCCTCCAGAAACTAAACATAGAACTACTGTATCACCCAACAATCCCACTGCTGGGTATGTACCCAAAGGAGGGAAATTCAACATATCAAAAAGATATCTGCATTCCCATGTTTATTGTTGCACTGTTCACAATGGCCAAGATTTGGAATCATCCCAAGTGCCCATCAGTGTATGAATGGGTAAAGAAATTGTGGTACATATATACAATGGAATATTATATAGCCACAAAAACCAAAATTCTGCCATTTACAGCAACATGGATGGAACTGGAGGACATTATGTTAAGTGAAATAAGCCAAGCATAGAAAGAAAAACCTGTTATGTTCTCAGTCATATGTGGGGGCTAAATATTAAAAACAATTGATCTCATAGAGACAGAGTAGAATGATGATTATCAGAGGCTGGCAAGGGTGGATAAATTGGAGTTTGTTGATGGGTGCAAAAATATAGTTAGATAGTTAGATAGAATGAACAATACTTGATAGCACCATAGAGTGACTATGATCAACAATAAGTTAGGGTATATTTTAAAATAATGAAAAGAGTAGAATTGGAATGCTCCTAACATAAAGAAATGATAAATGCCTGAAGTGATGGATACCCCAATTACCTTTATTTAATTAATTCACTTTGTATGTCTATATCAAAATATCACATGTACCCTATTAATATATACAATTACACACACACAAAAATTACAAATTAAAAAAGACTTCAAGACATCATTCAAATTCTCTATTGTAATGACTAAAATAAATGCTGTAGATTTATTTGACATGATTATAATTATATTCCAAGGGAAGAAGAGACTGATGTACATCAATTATTTCCCAAGAGAGTAGCATTTTATTTAAGTCCTTGCTAATACTTTCTTCCGGCTAATTATCCTTTTGGAAAGCACATTCTAACTCAAGCAGTTTCAAAATACGATGTTACCAGTTACTAGGAGATGTTTTCCAAGGTCTAAGAATAAACTGATTTGCATTGCATTTCCATGTGACAAGTGTACTCTAAAATATTGTTTACTGGTGCTAACTTATAATTGATTACAAGATGCACTAAGAAAGAAAAAAAAACTGCGAGAAAAATAGGCCTCAAATAAACTATAGTATGCTATTAATTGTGAGGCACATCACTAATAGATTGTAGAAGTTAAAAATGTGAATCTTAGAATATGGTATTACAGAATACTGTATGTAGATAATTCTTTTTTTCACAGACATTTTCAAAGAGCACTGCCCAATAGAAATACTATAAACTGCAATTTCTAGCTATATATGTAATTTTAAGTTTCCAAATAGCCATTATTTTAAAAGTAGAAAGAAATGAGTAGAAATCAATTTTAAAAATATATTTCATGTAACCCAAAATATCCAAAATATTATCATTTCAACATGCATTAAGGTTTTGAAATATGATGTGTAGTTTATATTACAGTACATTCCACTTGGGACTAGTCCTATTTCAAGTTCCTCATAGCCACATGTAGCTAGTAGCTAACCTATTAGCACAAAATAGATCAGTTACTTCATCACAGAATGTCCTACTGGACCACAGTGGTCTGGATAAGAAGTGGAAATAAAATAGATATTAATAATAAAATGTGAAAAGTGGCATACAAAGCAGAGGCAACTAACCCATTCTTGGGTGTTAGGGAATATTCTTAGAAGTGACATCCCCTTTATCTTCTCACTCAAATTATGTCTAAATCTTTGAATTTCATAAATGGGATATTTGATTTTACTTAGAAAGACTTCACTTACAATATCCTGAGATTATAGGAGTTTGTAGGAACAGAATCGCTAAAATAAATACCTGACAAGTAATACTTCCTTCCCTCTGGCTGGGAAGTTCCCCATTTCCGGCCCCCAACAGGCAAAGGGGAAATGTATGAATGGGAAAAAGAAAGGAATGAATAAAGAAGATGAGGAAAGAAGAGGAGAGGAGAGAAGAAAAGAGAGAGAAGAGAGTCAGCACAAGCTGTGAATGGGGTGGCCCTGAGTGTAGAGGCTTGAGTGGATCTTGGTTCCTTGACTCCTTCAGTCTCCAAAGTCTGGATGGCTGGCCTATTCCAGGGAAAGGCGCTAGAGGAAGGGTTTTACAGCTTTAGAGGGTGCGTAAAAGAAATGCTGCTGTCAGTTTTCTATTCAGTACTATTTCTAACCTCTTATTCCATAACTTGTTACTTTAGTCATTAATTTCTCATGTGTAACATGGCTTTTTGCCTGGAGAAAAATACAAGAGTACTACATCATTGAATTTCTATCATCTATTATGGATGTAATATTTTCGAATAATTTCAGAAGGCTGGTTGAACATGACCTCTCTTAAGTGAACCAGCAGTGAGTATTAGTCATAAAATTTTTCTTGTCATGAGTAGTTTCCACAGTGTCACTTTAATAACTTCTACTCTTTTCCCTACTCCTCTAATTAAATTTACTCATCATATTTTTAAATAAAATTATAATTGGCAGAGGTTGATGAAGGAAAAAATGAAAAATATAAAGAAAGTGAGATGTTGACTCTATTTCTAAACATCATTTATACTGATTAAAAACACAAAGAGAAAGCTGTATGCAGTCTAAAGGTGCAGCTAACAAGTTTGTTATATGGTGAACATCCCCATAACCACTTTCAAGGTCAAGAAGTGAAATAGTATGAGCACCCTGAAAACCCCATTCCAATCACAAACTGCTCCTTTATTGTAAAAGCAATCACCATCCTCAATTTAAAGGTAATCACCCCCTCACTTTCTTTGTAGTAGAATATATAACCTTAGAATATATAACAAAATAGAATAGTTCAATTTTGTCTATTTTTGAACATTACGTGAATGGAATAATATACATTGTACATGAGTTTGGGTCTGATTCTCTTGCTCAATATTATATTTGTGAGATTAACCCAAAGTAGAATATATAGTTATAGTTCTGTTTTCTTGAAATTGTTGTAAAGCATTTCAGCGTATGAATGTATCCACAATTTATATACCAGTTTTCCTTTTAATAGACATTTGGATAGTTTCCAGTTTAGGGCTTTTATGATTAATGGCATAAATATTCTTACACATGTTTCTGAGTTCACATATAAATAAATTCCTTCTGTATATATACCTAGGAGGAGAATTGTTGGGTTGTTCATATTTTTAAATTACTAGATAATATCAAAATACTTTCCAAAGTGATTGAATGAATTTATATTCCCTCAAAGCAATGGTATGAGTTTCTCCACATTCACACAAACACCTGGAACTTAATTTTATCTTTCCTTTTGGGTGCAATTCATTGGAACTTTAATCTGCTTTTCCATGATGACTAACAAAATTGAACAACTTTTCAATTTTTTATTATACATATCAATTTCCTCTTCAAATGTTTTACCTTTTTGTGTGTTTATATTTTTCTTATTGATTTTAATTCTTTAAATTTTCTGGTTATTTGTGTTTTATTTATAAATTTCAAATATGGTTGCAGACTTTAACTTTTGCATGACCAAAATTTTTTTTTTTTTTTTTTTTTGAGACAGTCTCACTCTGTTGCCTGGGCGTGGCGTCAGCCTAGCTCACAGCAACCTCAAACTCCTGGGCTCAAGTGATCCTTCTGCCTCAGCCTCCCGAGTAGCTGGTACTACAGGCATGTGCCACCATGCCCGGCTAATTTTTTCTATATATTTTTAGTTGTCCGATTAATTTCTTTCTAATTTTAGTAGAGACAGGGTCTCGCTCTTGCTCAGGCCGATCTCGAACTCCTGACCTTGAGCGATCCGCCTGCCTCGGCCTCCCAGAGTGCTAGGATTACAGGCGTGAGCCACCGTGCCTGGCCATGACCAAAGTTTTATGACAAAAACTTAATTTTAATGAACTTTATGATAATTGATGCTTTCTTGTGCCCTATTTAATGTTTATGTACCCTGAAATCATAAACACATGCCTCTATATTCTAGATCCTTTAGTGCTCTGCTTTTTGGATTTTATTCTATATCCACATGACTCACATTTGTCATTTTCCTTTTTTTTTCGGAAAAAAATACCTAATTTTCTCATTCCCATTTACGAAAAAGATTGTATTAATACTTCCACACTTTTATAAAATGTCCCCATTGTCATAAATCAGATGTCCATATATGCATGATGTCCTTTGGGTATATAAAGTCAATTCCATTGACCAATTCCATTTGTCCTTCCAACACTACCATACTATTCTAAATTTTGTAACTTTATATTAAAGAGTTGTATCTGGAGAACAAGTTTTGCCACATTGTTATTCCTCAAGGAAATCTTGACTAATTTTGGCTTTTCACTTTTCATAAATAAATTAAATAAGCTTGACTAGGTTTAAAAAAATTTATCATAAATTTGAACTGTATATCAATATGTGTAATATTGACACCTTTACAAGTGAGTCTTATCATCCTGACCACAACTCTCCGTTAATTTAGATATTTTTAAAGTTCTCTAAATAAAATTTTAAATTCTATCCAAATAGGTGGCTTGTTACTTTTGTTTGATTTGTTCCTATATGTTTTATATTTTGATACTATTTTAAATGGTATTTTTAATATTTAATTTTCAACTGTTTATTTTTGCAATAGACTAATGCAATGTATGTCTGTTTGCATACTCTTATCTACTATCTTGTAAAATGTCATATTAATTTAAAAATTATGAAGAGTATTCTTTTGGATTTTGTACAAATTCAATCATATTATTTTACAAAAGTGAAATTTTATTTATCCATATCTTCTTTCCCTTGCCTTACTTCACTATGTAAAATCTCCGGCATTATATGGAATACATAAAACTAAAAAATTGGCAGAGTACTGAAGATCCAGCTGTGTCAGTGCAGGCTCCGAAATGTAAGTTTGTATTAGCATGAATTTATATGCTGTTGCATTTCTTTAATTGAAATACCAAGTAAAAGAACGAAGGGAAATTTGTGACCAAACCTAGGTTGAGGATTTGCGGAAAGGGGTTGATGAATTGGGAATTCTGGCAAGGGAGTACTTTGGATAGTCACCCCTGGAATGCTGGCTCCACAGGAAACTAAGTGTTCTCTTTCCAAAGAACATCAGCTGATTCCGATAAGTAAGATGCAGAGGACGTCTTGATAGTGATAAATGGCTTGATCTTAGTTCTGGAGTGAGAAATTTTGAAAGAGATGGATTATGTTAAAAAAGGATGTTATTGAAGTATGAAGTAGAACACTTCTGAATAATTTATGGTTAATATAAACTCTTTTGAATTTAAATGCGAGCCAAAATTCTAGTTTCTTCTGTATGGTTAAGGAATTGAGTCAACAATAATTTTAGAATCCGATCTCCATTATTAAGGCAACGAATAATTTTGCTTCTGCCTAAGAAAGAGTAGTTTGCTGTAGTCTAATAACAACTAGAAAAGCCAAATAACATTTAAAACAAAATACAACAAAAGTTTTTTGAAGGCAATAGAGAAATAATATGGGAATAATCTGAGAGACCAAGATTCCAGAGTAGGTTACCTTGGAAAGATGACTCAACAGCTAGGCACTTTTTTTTCCCATTAAGTTTGCAAATATTGGTTATAAGGTAATAGACTCAGATTCCAAGCAAATAGCTTAGCTGGGAGGCCACAGATGTAAGTAGGATGCAGAAAAACTAAAAGACTAAAAAATACAAAAAGTTGGGTTCTTAGAAAGAAGGTAAAAAGAGAACAGAACTGATGCTGTTCTGTTTGCTATTCCCGCATGATAGGTAGCCTCAAAACTTAACACCATGAAACAATGAACCATTTTATTTCACTCATGATGTTACATAATTGGAGTTCAAGAAAACTTCAGTGGAGACAATTCCTGCTTGGAGTATCTCCCACGGTTGCAGTAAGTTATAGTAATAGGATATTTACAAGACTGGACTACTGTCATCTGATAGTAGTAGTAGACTAGACATCTAATATGGCTCATTAATGGTCATTCATGCTGGCTGGCACCAAGGAACTCATTTGAAGTTGGTGATCAAAGACCCTACACAAATCTTCTCCGTCATAGCAGTCCCGTGATATTCAGATTTCTTATATAATGACTGGTTTCCCAGGAGAACCAAATGGAAGTTCTTTAATACTGCATAAAAGTCAGTGAGTGCCTGAAAGGTGTATAGATTATTGCATGTTACTCCTGGTGAAAAGCTTTCTTCATAAGACTTCTAATCCTCTGTTACCTTGTCCCAAATTTTCAACTCTTATTTTCAAATTGTCTTTACTATTCTTGTACACAACTCGACAACAATGATAAAAGTGACAGTACTGCTACTACTACTAATAGTAATAATAATAATAATAGCTAAAACAGATAGGATTTAATGTGATTCAGGTGCTATTATAAGCACTTTATTAACCTCCTTAATCTTCACCACAATCCCATTTGGTAGGTATAATTGTTATCTCTATTTCACAATTGAGGAATCAAGTCACAGAGAAGTTAAATAAATTTCCCGAGAGCATAAAGATAATAAGTTGGAAAGTCTGGATTTGAATCCAGGCAGTCTGACTCTAGACTTCATGCTTTTTAACATTATGCTATACGGATACATACTTTGTATTTATTAGAATAAGTTGAAAACCAGCAATTTATAGGCATTAAGGTCTAGACAGAATGGATATTATTTTGCCTGATTTTCAAATAATAGTCTGAAGACAAACTATTTAAATGATTTTTATGGAGATCATGCAGAGAATAAAGGATGGAGTCAGGATTGGGACCCAGGTGTTCAGATGGGGACTAGAGCTCTCTCTATAAATCATAGTACAAATCTAGAGAAGTTATTTCAGACTATAAAGAAAAGTTCAGTGAATTTTGAAGCTTTCCTCTAAGATCTGCTCTTGGGGGCATAGAAGTGTCCTGGCCCTGACCTGGCACCCGTGTACCCTTCCCTCCCCCCTCTAAAAAAGCTGGAATTCCTTAAAATTATTTGGGTTATAAAAGTAAGAAAACTGCTTGTTTCTCTTCCTATCTTCATACCAAACAGACTTTCTTTTCTTGCTGTATCCTTGTGATTTAAATTATAAAGTAATTTCCTATGATCTTGAGAAAGGTTAACTGACTTATTAGGAAGTCTATGGAAGCTGAAATACTGTCCCTTTGACCTAGTTTATGCAGCAATAATGGTCAGCTGGAGAGGGTCCCATGCATCCTGGCCTCTCTGCTCTTGACTTGATTTCCTCTCAGGTGCTGGTAGTGAGTTTGAATTACCTTTTCTATGCTGAGATAAAAACTGCTGTTCATCACAGCAGTTAAGAGAGTCTCATGAGTGCAGTGAATGGCTTCATATATTTTTCTTGGATGTGGCAGAACTTATTCAGAATGGATGCTGTTGGTGCATGTAGCATGACTGATAACTCAGTCCTTATGGGTCCACAAAGTCACATAAATAAATAATTCTATTAACTGGCAGAACCCCCTTGGTAATCACTGAGTGTGGGTCCTATGGGTCTTTGTAAATTCCTCCCCAACTATATAAGAAGCTGTTTATTTTGGAATAATTCAGGCAAAAGGATAAGTAACCCTAATTTTATTTTTTTTCTTTTGGTTTGTTTTTTTTCTTTCCCCTTCCTTCTTTCCCCTCTCCTTTTCTTCTTTTCTAAAATTTGCTATTATTAAAACATAATGCATAAAGGTAATACATGTCTTTTAAACATAAAGCAAGGAAGTGAAGGTACTTTTGCCAGAGAATAAATAATTGTAATGAAAATGCTTAAGAAATAGAACTAAAGAAAAATATTTAACCAATGAAGGTCTTAAATTAAAATAGAAACAAAAAAGCTCACTTTGTAGACTTCAGCATTTTATGGCTGTTATACAACTTACAGGTGAAATTAATTTTCTGGAACGTGGCTCATTAACATTTTTATTGTTTGCCATATTTTAAAATAATATTGTTATGTACCATTGGATAAAACTAATAGTGCATTAAAATGGTCTCACCTTAAATCAGGGACAGTTTGCTGTAACTAGAATTTTCAATTCTCTAATGACTTTTTCCTCTGCTATGAAAAGAAAAAGCTTCTATATTAAAATGATGCATGAGGGCAAAAGGAAATTTATGATCTAAACTCACTGCGAATCATTTGTATTGATCTGTTTTGTTTCCATTCTCCTGAAGCTAATGGAAATCATTTGTCACCTGACTTGTCCCAGCTGATTTGAAAAAAAACAGTAGACCATTTATCAGACCAGCTGAAGGTCTGGTACAAGTGTGCTTGTGTCTGCAATCACCAAGATACATTCAAATTCTAGGGAAGAAGTGAATAAAAATATCAGGCTATATTGCTCAGAGTCTTAAATAAATATTGATATGAATGTGTACATAATATATTGTAATAAAACAGTAAATGGGGAACTTACATTGGCCAGTAGCATACTCTACTTATAAGTAATATTTTAATGGTTTTTATGTTTTAAGAGCTAAAATTAAAATAGCTATTTGATTTCAACTATGGAAATATTATACACTGGAAATAAAGGTTAAAGCAACATTACTTTGATGTATTAAAGTGAAAAAATATGCTTCTTTTCTGACACATACGTTCTTCTGAGCTTGATTTTTCCCTTTGAAGAACATTTTTAGTGACTCAAACCTTTAATCCTTGTAATTTTGTAAATGATAACTTATTTTAAATTTACTTACACAAAAAGAAAACTTCAGATATGTATCTCTGCTTGCTTTTATGCAGGAGATAGAAAAAAGTTGATCTTGAGAAGCCAATTATATTTTGCATAATTTTCAAATTCTCATAAGGTAGCATGCTACCCGTCCATCCCAGCTCACCTGCTCCGGCTCATAGTGAGAGGAGAATTGGTCTGATAAATCTTTTGTGACATTCTTTCAGGCTGTTAAAGAGAAAAGTCATTGTATGACTGATTTATTCAAACTTTGTCATCATGGTATTTCATGTTACCAATTTATCTTATATTAGGACAAATTTACCCATGAGTTAAATTTTGGTGTTGCTTTACATGCCACAGGTAAAGCAACACAATAAAGTCCAGCAAAAGAGTGTGCTACTTTCCAGAGTTATACTTTACCTCTAATATATGGGACATGCATTCTTATTTATTTTCTGATACACCATTTTTTTTCTTTATCTCCCCCATTCCTTCCCCAGTGGTTGTGCAGTATTGATTTGAGCACAATTACAGAATTAACATTTATGTCCCAAAATTTAGGATGAGAGCATGGTTCATTCATTCATTCATTCTTAATTTATTTAACCAATATTTATCAAGTACTTCTAGGAACCAGGAACTCTGACAGGTCTGGGGATATAATGGTATAGAAAAAAGAGACAATATTCATGTCCTTTCAGAATTTAGATTAGAGCCAGGTGAGTGGATTTAACTCATGCTAGAGATGATTCTTGTTTGATGACAAGTTTATAACATAGAGCTATTTGATAAAAAATTACAAAACGTGAGCTAACTCAGGCTAGTCTTGAAATTTGACCCTTTTTTGTAATTTACTTATTTTTTATTTCAAAGTATTATGGGGCACAGATAATTTTGGTTGAATGAATCATTTTTATAATGCTTAAGTCACGGTTAAAAGAGTGCCTGTCACCCAGATATTGTTCATTGTACCCCTTAGGTAGGTTTTCACCTGACCCCTCTTTCCCTCTCCCCCTTGGTTGGTTTCCATTAAGTTTTACTTCCCTCTATGCACATGTTTGCTCGTTGGTTAGTTCCAATTTAGTACTGAGTGCATGTGGTGTTTGTTTTTCCATTCTTTAGATACATCACTTAAGACAATGGTCTCCAGTTCCATACAAATTGTCCACTGTTTATGGGGTTGTTTGATTTTTTTCTTGCTGATTTGTTCGAGTTCTTTGTAGATTCTGGTTATTAGTCCTTTATCAGATGTATAGCCTGTGAGTATTCTCCCTCATTCTGTAGGTTGTCTATTTGCTCTGTTAATTATCTCCTTGGCTGTGCAGAAGCTTAAATTTGGCCCTTTTAGTTATCTAATTATTTAATGGCCTACTTTGACAAAATTCTTGTGGAGGCTGATTATGGTTTCCTGAACACCTAGAAAATGATGAGCCCTTGGGGACAGATAAGTGTTTTATGTTTTTTATCTTTTCTCTAAAATCTCTGAGAGATATTCACTGATGGAGTTTGTGTTTGTTTACTTGGAGAATGCACTGCCATTACACAAACAAAACAAATCAAAGAAGTCCTGAAAGTAATTGTAACATAAACCACAAATATATAACTAATATCCTCAATATAACACATTCTTTCACATTATTTATATAATTTTCATACATTTAATTTTTAATATTTTATCTTATTTGAACACACTTACCCATGATAACATCTATTAAAACTGAATTACTCAAAGTGATTGATCTCAATTCTTTATTTTGGGAGCGAATGGGTTAAATGATGCCATCAAACTTGAAAAGACCCAACAAATCTTTTTCAACAAAGCAGGTCTGAGATCATGTTTATTTAGGGTTCCTGAAAAACTGCAAACTGTTATTTAAAGATATTAACAGTCTAATAATTATTGAAAAAGTATTCAATTTAATTAATTTTCTGATTTCCCTGGCAATTGCCAAAATGTCTAGACTCACTATTTAATCCCATACCTTGTATACTTCTAAACTTCCTAAACTCCTAGAGGAAATGCAATACTAACAGGTGAAATCGAGGTCTGGAGATCTTCTGTAGACTAATTTGGTCTTTTTAATAGCCCCTGAATTATACTTTTGGAATGAATTCCTTATATTTCTTTAGTGTGGTCATAGCCATATTGTTTAAACCTGGAAATAGACCAAGAAACTATTTCAATGTGAAGATAATTTTATGGTCTGATGGTGTCAGGGTGTTTGTTTTTTATGTTTTTTTAAATTATTTTTTTGTTTGCTTATTTTGTTATAAAACCAGAAAGACTATTTAAAAACTGACAGAATTTATAATTAATTTTACATTAACTATGCTTTCACTTTTTCTTTAGAAGAAAATTAGTATGTTATCTTTTTACCGTTTAATGATTTTTCCCTTCTTAAAGCTAATAAAATATATTTATTTACTATATTCACTAAGGAAACCTTCCTTAATGTATCCTAAAAATAGACACAAAGTATCTCTTTGTATCTCATTTTTCCTACGTTCTAAATTTTTATATGAATGAAGATTTTTTTCCTTTTGGTTTAGAATAACATATTTGCCATAGTTTTACTTTACGTAAGATATTTTATTTGTCCTAAAAGACTGTTTTGTTTTTCCTTTCAATCTGTTTCTTCACAAAGTAAGAACCTTATAAAAAGGTGGTGCTTTTTTTTCTAAAAAAGCATAATAACTGAGCTATGAGGCCGAGTACCTATGAGAAAACATCAGCTTGAGGCAAGAGTACCTAAGTAGATTGATTAAGCTTCCCTACCTGCCGTGTAATAGGACACAACACTCCCCTGCTCTCTCTATGAGACTCTAATAATCTTCTCTTGTTGTTTCTCTCTATGGGACTCCAAGAGCTTTTTCTTATATTTTCAAGCTTATAAAAAGTTCTCACTGAAGTTTAATATTCTTATAAAAGTCTGCACATCATAGGCAAACAGTCAATAAATTACCACAAATGTAACCCCTTGTATATTCATCACTCAGAACTCATCAGAGTTCTAGAAGCTTTTTTAGTGCCCCCTTCCTGACACTACATTTTTCCAAGAGTAATTACTATTCTAATGTCTTCAGTATAAATTAGTTTTGTCTGGTTTTGTTCTTTATCTAAAATGAATCACAAAAATGAATACTTTTTTTGTATGACTTCTGCTCCATGTATGCGATATTCAACCATATTGTTGTGTGTACTTGTAGACTTTGTATTATACCTACTGAATACCCCACAGTAGGTGTGACTACTCCATTGTGTGACTATCTCACAATGTATTCCTTCTCTTTTTGATATTTATTGCTCTATTTTCCTCTACTGCCTTAATGTCATATTTTTCTGGCCACTAGGTGGCACTAATTCTCAGATGTCTTAAGATAGTTTCAAAGTTTTGCTGTCTAGATTTTCTTTCCCTTTGTTTGCAGATCTTCCAACATGACTCTTTTCTCTTGAAGAGAGAATACATTTTCTTATTCTGGGGATTTTTTTCTGGTAGGCGGTTCATAGAGTGCAATGGCTGAGGCTCCTAGAAATATCAGCCTTGTGGATTTAACACAATCCTCTCTTGGTCCTCAAGTATTCAGAGAAAACTAGGTTGAGGTGGGTTCAAACACAACTTTAATATGGTAGTAAAAGCCACTGCCTTATAATACTCAGTTCCTGCTGAGTCCAGGCTACCTCTCTAGATTGAGCACTATTTCTAGTCATGAAAAACCTCCTTGTGGCATATTCTAGCTCCAAGCCACCCCCGAATGCCTTTTTATTCTGTATTTTTTACCAGAACAGGATAAGAAAGAAAGGATTTGGGATGCAAACATTTTTAGAGATATTATGAAACATGTCTTTCCTCACTGGAATTGGTTTAAGGATGAAGTAACTATTTCCTAGGAGCTGCACTCTTGGGGAATTCACCATAAAGAGAGGCAGTGAAGGAGAAAGGTTCTTCCCTAACAGTGATCAAGAAATCGTTTGAGATGTACTAGAGCTTTATGCCAGGATGGAGACAGGGAAGTGTGTTGTGTCCAAAGTCCTAAGAATCCTAGAAGTCCTGCCTATATGTCTTCGTATCTATATAGACGTATTTTAATCATTCTTTTTCAAAACTGGTAAAGCTCCCAATTTTGTACAGATTCTCTAAGGAAGCTTGCTATTTTATTCCGTAATCTACTAATCCTTCCCATCATATTGGTGGCTCCAAATAAATTGTACATTTTTATACCTTGGTGCCTTTAGGACTCATTTATTTTGTCAATTGTACTATGTATTGAGTTTAAGATTAAAACTCATTTTAAAAATAAGAAACCAATTTTGACTATTTGTGCAGAAGTGGACAGAACTGGCATAAAAGAGGGTGTTGCTCATGAAAGATACAGTATGTGGTCACCACTCCGGGAGTATGTGTGACATTACATTTGTTTATCCTGGAAAATATTAAGACTCTGTCTTTCTACCTAGTAATTTCATGAAAAAGTTTGTTTAAGAAGTCTGTTTTTTTTTCCAGCACAGAATCCTCATAAGCAATAAATTTTGAGAGTGTTTGAGGAAAATATTAAATGCAGATCATGTCTCCTCCTATGAGTATATTTTCCCCAAAGACCTTGTGGTAGTCCTGTCTCCAGTGCTGAGTGAACAACCACATTTAAGGTATTACCTTTTAATAACATTGTTGATATCAACTGACAGGTAACTGACTGCCCATGGATACTAATTATGGCATACAATCTTTTAAGTTCTATAACTTCTGATTGTATATCTAAAATTATTTCAAGGAATATATACCCTTGGAAGAATGTCAGGGACTTTACAATGATGGTCCATCAGTTACTGGGTTCTAGGAATGCTACACAACATTTTATGAATGTCAGTGTCTTTCATTTTGGTGTTAGCTTTTCCTTTTGATGCTCTTTCAGAATACATGTTGGAGCGGATGGCCAAGAAGGAAGACAGGAAGATTTCTCAGAGAATAAATTTTAATTAGCTCTGTATCAGCTTTTATTATCAATGGTTTCGATTTTGACATCATACTTCACTTCTATTCAACTACACGTTAACTCAGTATTTGTGTGTCCAATATGGATGTTTATAAGTACATCCTCTGACACAGTATAATCATATTCATTGATCATTTACTTATTTTTCTTAGTAAAAGAAAGCCTGTGAAACAATTCATTGCCAAACTTATAAAGAACAATATTCATCATAACATCTGTGATGAAGTTGTATTTGGAAGGAATTCCTTGCCCTTAATTTAAGGTTCAGTGATGCACAACAATCAAGGAATGTTCACAGAACTTGGGGATAAATATTCTCCTTCCCCCTTCTCCTCCTCCTCTTCTTTCTCCTCTTCCTTCTTTTTCCTCTTCTGTATTTCTGTAAAGGCTTCATGACTTTCCTTTTGAAGGTCGTCTTTATGTTGATGATTGCAACATCCCCTTTTCTAGTGGGATTCCCTCAGCTAATCATGTCAGATATCCCCTGGGTTGTTTTCAAACTATGTCCTGAGAGTAGAAACTATCACAGAGTTGCTGTATGCAGTTATAAAAACTGTACCCTAAGCAAACCCAGGGAGAATTATCATGGACTAATAAATTAGTCCATTGTCACAAAAGCTAAGAGGAAATTTGAGAATGTCATGGCTCTATAATAATTTCTTGAGCTCTGCTAACAAAAATGATTTCATTAGTTGATAGTTTTGTAAAATGCTAATTATCATATTCCTTCTTGGAGATTCGTAAATCATATCAGTAAATTATAGGATTTAAGACTATTTCAGAGTATTATGAGGGTACAAACATTAAGGTTACGCTTTATGTCTTTGCCTCACCCAAGCAAGGGTTAGAGACATACCCTTCCCCCCTACAATGCTCCCCATATCCTTTAGTTGTGGGTTTACTCCCCCATCCCTCTAATCTCTGGAGAGTATTACTGCCATGTGAGCCCCCTAGTGTTCATCAGTTAGTACCAATTTGATGGCGAGTACAAGTGGAGTCCATTCTTCCGATCTTGTGGTGCCTCACTTTGGATAATGGGCCTAAGTTTAATCCAGGAAAGTATAAGAGGTTCTAGATCACAGTCATTTCTTATGATTGAGTAATATTCCATTGTATACATATGCCAAATTTTAATAATCCACTCATGGATTGACGGGCACTTGGGTTGTTTCCAATTCCTTGCAATAGTGAATTGTGCTGCCATAAACATTCGGGTGCAGATGTCTTTATCATAGAATGTTTTTTGCTCTTTTATGATTGAACTTTTTAGATCCTTTAATTTCGTTAAATTTATTTACCCCAGGTATCTTTTTCAAATGAATTAGGTTTGTTTTCTTTTTCTTTTTTTTTTGACAACGGCTTTGAGTATATCGCGAATAATACTTTGGAAAATGCTGGCTTCAGGTTATAATGATACAAGTATCAGAAATTGCTAAAAAGGAATTGAATACTTCTTGGGGAATAGCCATTATGTTAAGTGGTTCATATGAATTATGTAATTTAATTTTCTTAAAGACCTACAAATTGGTCATAGTGTTATCCCCAGCTTAGAAATTGGGAAAATGAATTTTAAATACATTGCCCAGGGTCACTCAGCTAGCTAAGAGGCAAGCCTATTTTTGAACCTGAATAGATCTTAGATGATAGTATGATTTCTTAAAGGTATAACACACAATTTGCTACTCGGACTGTGGCCAATGGACCACACTGGGGAGCTTAGTAGAAATGTATTAAGAGTAATGAGTTGTCATGTTTATGTTAATATCATGTGAGCAAAGGTCCCTGGAGATGGCATCCTTCCCAACACACAGTGAGTCTTCTCTAGAAGAAAGTCCTTTAGCCTCTGCATTCCTCCTTTTGCTTTTTTTCTTTGTCCTTCCTGGAAGATGTATTTGAAGTCCGATGCATTTGAGCCATCTTGAAATCATAATACAATGAAACAGCCAAGACAGTAAGGGTTATAGAGAGACAAGATAGAAAGAACCAAGGATACTGATGCATTAAGACACAGTTCCCACCTTGAGTTGTTGACCTATAGCATTCTTACAATATAAGCAAAATAAACCCCTATTTCATTGTTACCACTGTCAAGTTTACATTGCTTTTAGCTAAATTTATTTCTCAGTATTATGAGCACCATGGTCTGGGCCACAATAAAAAAGGCAGGCATGGGGAATGAGCATGCTGTTGTGCAGGTAAAACTAACCTTAGTATTCCACTACAGAATAGTGTGAAATAAAGTTAGTGGGTGATGGGAGGTGAAGTAGAGCTGCATAACAGATAGCTTTGAGATGCAGCCATTGGAATTTAACATCATGATACTATTGGGTATTTTAGTGCTACCATAAATGAAATGAAGTAATCTGCTATAATGTTGATTTAAATTTTTGTATTATAGCAATTTTTCACAATAAAATTTTATCGAGTGAAACTTCACAGCAAATAGTATAATAACCATTCTTATTTGGATACAGCATCATTATTGGTTCAAGTTAACTTGACAGTAGTTTACAATGGTAGCCATTTTACCAAAAGATACTAATATTTTCATATTGTAATTTAGGACCAATTCTTTTTTTTTTTTTTT
>NW_012149385.1:214256-215382 GCF_000956105.1 Propithecus coquereli
CTGTTTCATACTCTGAGTAAGCAACTTCCCTTCTTTAAAAACAAAAGAAATGATTTTCCTAATTAATTTGGAACAGTGTACTAATAAAAGATTATAAACTTTAAATAAATAGTTATTTAACTAATATATAAGTCGAACAATAAAATGATGTAATACACATATCCCCTGGTTATTGTATTATATTCTATAGAACATTTCATAAACAATAAATACTATTTTCTATTTTTTAGCCTAAGCAATATGAAGAAGGTTTTTATTGCAACCCAACTGTTCTCTAACTCCCTTACTTTTGAGGGGCAAAAAATCTGAGATGAATTTGAGTTATCCAAATGGTTATTATGATGCAAAATATGGTTTGCTATGACTGCAGGGATATGATTCATTGTGTTTTCCTATTTTAAATTCACAGGGGAATGTTGAACATCTCTGAATATAAACATAGAAAACTTTCATAACATCTGTTGCTAATTTCTGCCAGCTGAAAAGTGATAATGATGATGAATATTTTTGCTGATGATGTGGATACATTGGTCTAACTAAATTAACTTGCACACTATGGGTATCTAATTCAAAACAAATATTACCTGGTTAGCTTTATGTTTAGTTACATTTGTAATTGTTCCAATATCTTTAATTTTTATGATTTGTACTCTTTAAAGTTAAAAAATAATACTAATGGAAAATATGTCAGAATGTGTAATGCTGACAGTTGCATTCATTTATTCATTCACCACCATATATTTGTAAAAGCAAAATTTGGCTGGTAAGTGCACAGTTAGGGCATGAAGCAGCAGCTATTGAAGATGGGGAAAAGATTAAAAATTATTTCAACTAACACACCTTAAAATGCTGTTCTACAATTCAATATTTTCTTAGGACCAAATTAATATATCTTGGAAGTATGTCTGCATAAATCAATAATCTAAAAGGGACAACAATTAAAAGCTTTGGAAACAAGTTAAATATATTTAAATATGTAAATTTTATTTATAGGACCTCTATAACACAATAAACTTATTGTAGCTTAGTGTATCTAGGCTAATGATTGGAATTTTAATCTTTGGAAGTGACTGTAACAATCATGCAACATTATGATTTGGGTCTTTGTCCTAAGAACAATTGAAAT
>NW_012149385.1:226677-240561 GCF_000956105.1 Propithecus coquereli
TCAGGCTGGTCTCAAACTCCTGAGCTCAAACAATCCGCCCGCCTCGGCCTCCCAGAGTGCTAGGATTACAGGCGTGAGCCACCGCGCCCGGCCAGGACCAATTCTTAAGTATTACTCCACTCACTGCCTTATCCTAGGAGCTAAAGAATAGGAAAGAAACAAAAGAAAAAAGTGACTTGTGGTATGAAACGCACACACAGAGGATAGAGCATGTAATTTTATATATCTTCATATATCTTTTTTCAGTCATTTATATAAGTGCTCTAATTTCAAGAAAAATAAGGGAACAAGAGAAAAATAATTTGTTTATGGGTCTTGACACATAGTCAAAGAAACTGAGAAAGGTTATATTGGCTTAGTTGCATAAATAGAAATTGAACCAGCATTGATAGAGTCTATCAAAAATATTTGTTTAGCACATAACTATGTCTTGGGTACTGATATTAGTGACAACAAATGAAGTTAAAGAAAATGAAGATCTTGCTTTTAAAGAATGTGCATTATATTGGGAACAATCTAACCATAAACACATATCTGGAGCTGATCATAATTATTATAAACAAAATTAAAGGACTAACATAATATAGAACAATGCTACAAAATAGTGCCTTTTTCAAAGGTAGTATTTGAGGAAATATCTCAGAGAAAGAGGGGAGTGAGCCATTTGGACATTCTGCAAAAATATGATCGTGGAAGAGCAAAAGCTCAAATATGGTTAGAACAGCAAGGGGACAAAGAGAATTATGAGAGGTAAGGTCAGAGAGTTCCCCAGGAGTGGAATTTGTATAGTCATTTAGACAATGATAAGCACTTGGATGGACCAAGGTGAGGATAAATTGGATGGTTTTGAGTAAGGAGATTACACAGTTGATTTGTGTTTAAGATGACCATGGTGGTGACTATGTGTAGAACTAGGTATGTTCAAGGGTAAGAATAGAATTTGGGGACCAGTTATGATGCAAAAATACAGATGAGCAAAGATGGTGGTTTGGATTAGAATGGTGACGTAGTGAAAAGTAATCAGATTCTGGATATATTTCCAAGAAAAAGCTGATGGTAGTGTCGATGGATTTTGTGTAGATGGAGAAAGAAGACTTCAAAAATAGGTATTTTAATACTTATGAAATAGGCAGTGGAGATGTTGACTAGGCAATTTGGATATATAAGTCTGTAGTATAAAGGTGAAGTAAGGACCAGAGAGATAAAATTAGGTATCACCAGCACAGACCTGGTAACAGAATCCATAAGACTGTATGAAATCAACGAGAAAGTAAGAGAAGATACTGAAAAGAATAGATAAGTGTTGATCCCTAGAACTTTCTAACATTATGAGACTGGACAAATTTAGAGGAACCATCAATTCTTAACATTAAGGAAAAATATCTGTGAAATGAATATGAGAACTAGGGACAGTAGTTTCTAAAAACTTCTGGAGGCTAAGAAGAAACTAGTGATCTGCTGTACCAAATAATGTTGTTAGTTCGAGTAAAATAAGACAGAATTGACAATCGCATGTGGTGATGATAATGACTTTGATAAGGTGGGCCATACCATTCAGATGCCACTGCCACCTTCTCAGGCAGAGCTTCACTTGTCGGCTTCCTCTCATCTCAAACTGCCACCAGTGAGAGTCTTATACTGTGAAGTTGTTGCATACCAAGTATTATCACTACCCAACTTATCATCAGTCATGCTGTTGTTGTGAATTGTTGATCCATTCAATTCCAGCTCCTCAACTGAACAACTGCTTTCAAGGGCTATCTTGGTATCAACTATCTTAGCTGAGATCTGCCCCCAAAATCAGAGACTGAAACAAAAGGTTTATTTTGGGATAGTGATGTCAGGGAACATGAGTGAGTAATCAATGAGATTGAAACAAAGAAAGGGGAAGAGAAAGACAATGTATCTGTTCAGTGCTTTGAAAATAAGCCTTATTTTTCCCTACCAGGAGCTGTATTCTTTGGACTTCAGAAGTCTCTACTCTGAAACAATAGAAGAAGCATTGATTGATGGCTTTCTTGTGTAGTGTTAACTCCCTCACACTTTTAGGTTGTGCTTACGTCAATGCAGACTGTCTTTGGCAGCATCTCATATTATGTCATCAGGGAAGTGAATGTTTGAGGGTGAAAGTGGCCAAAATCTGGCTGGAAGTAAGGCCAAGATGATTTAAGAGGTCTCTGGTATCCTCCCTGAAGAACTGATGATTTAAACGAGATCTGAATTACATCAAAGAGTGAACTTTCAGGAATACACTGGTGTGTGTGTGTCTGTGTGTGTGTGTGTGTGCATGTGTGTGGATTCATGAGTAGGGAATTAGGATGCTTGGTAGGTAAAAACATGAGTGAAGACCATGAAGTGGTGAAGTGGAAGGGAATATTTGCTATTTGAGGTCTTCAAAGAAAGCCAGAGTGGTTAAGATACTCAAAAAAGGGAAAAAAATGAAACTAGCAAAGACTAGAAATATAGGCAGAAGACAAATCCTACAGAGAGGCCTTATAGGCTATATTAATGATTTGGGTCTTTGTCCTAAGAACAATTGAAATCAAACAGTAGAACAGTAGATTTTACAAAGGAAGGGTATATAATTAGATTTCTTTTTAAAGATAGCCCCAGTTGTGGCATAGAAAGGTATTAAAGGGTGTTAAGACCAAATGTAATAAAACACATACTAAGATATTTTCTGAAATCTAAGCTAAACATAATGGCAGTTTGGAATGTTTGTAGCCAAGAAATGTATAAAAGTAAATGGATTCAATTAATTTCACAATGTATACATAAATCAAAACATCACATTGTACATTATAAATAGACACAGTTTTTGTCAATTTTTAAAGCTGGAAAGCAATTTCAAAAAAAGAAAGAAAATGGATTCGAGAGATATTTTATAGTGAAAATAAAGAGAACTTGGTCACAGATGGTAGTGCCATTAAGATGGAGGAGGTCTCAGGCTATGCAGTTCATTAGCTTAGTTTCAACTTATTGAATTTGTTGAAATTTGTGTCATTTAAGTAGAAATGTATAAACATGTTGTTGTGAATACTGTTTGCTGCTGGTGCCTCTCACATCCCTTTACCAGATGTTGAGCTTACAGCTCTAGCCTTCTCTAGAGCATTGCCCAAACTGCATTCCCAGGGATGCCTGAAATGCCCATCTTCCTCCCTTCACTCCCAAAACACATTGTAGATTCCCTTGCAGGATCAGTCTGAGGGTAGACTTTTGGGTTGAAAGGACATCTTTCTTTAGCTTTTTACCCCACACTCTCCTGCCTTCCGCATTTTCTTACAGAGCACTTAGAAAATAACCCCCATATCAAGTTCTAGTTCTTGGAATCCAACCTAAGGTACTTTCAATCATTTTTCCCCGAAAAGGATTTAAACAAATTGAAAGCCCCTGTATAATTAAAAGAAATATCTTCCCAACAGAACCCTTGGCTCAACTCTGGACAAAAACCAAGTCGACCTTTCATTTGAATTAAAATTCCAGTTCTTAATTTCCCTAACAAATATCCATGTTGTGTGTCACATATGTGTTATAGAAAGCTTCTTAATCTGGAAAACAACAAATATTATGCCGACCTTCTACGTACCCATCAGAGAAAACAACTACTATTTGATAACCAGTCATAATGGTCAACCATTTTAGTTAGTTGGCTTACTTTATTTGGACATATCTCAGTTATCAGTCCTACTATAGGACAAAGTTAAAAATCTGTTCTCCGGAATATTCTTTAAGGAAGACATCACTAATTTAATACATGTTATACAAAAAATGAGTTTTAAAAATACAAAGTTTACAAACATAACCAACCAGATTCTTTTTATGGTGGAAACTCTCAAAGGTACTAATATGAATTCTGAAAATTTAAAGGATCACATAGCATACAATGACTCCCCACATTATGTAAGCAAGGGGAATTTTTATCACAGAACATTTTGATAATTTAATACCCTAAGAAAAAACTTTGGGAAATCACTCTAGAACTCACTAACTAGAGCTCTGTAATGTTCTATTTAGTAATATCACCAGAAATTTATATACCCAGTCTAAAGCCTTCACAGCTTCCCATGCCTTCAGGGTTTATAATTAAATGTCATTTTTTCAGTGTTTATCAGTGCTGATGTAAGTTATATCATTTCGGAATACTTTTATTTCTACTGAAAACTCAGTTGAAAATGTCATCTATCCCATTACTCACATCTTCTCCTATCAAGAGCCATACAGTAATTACTTCTCAGAATTGATATTAGAAAAATGTTTAAGCTTATGAGACAAGCTACTATTTGGCATTGCTATGAGTAAATCCAGTGCTAAGTACAATGTTAAATATTAGTTAAAAACTCATTTTAGGTGTCTAATAACATCAGAGTATTTAATTATGTTTGCCCTTTTTAAATGTTTACTTGTACTGTTTCATACTCTGAGTAAGCAACTTCCCTTCTTTAAAAACAAAAGAAATGATTTTCCTAATTAATTTGGAACAGTGTACTAATAAAAGATTATACTTTAAATAAATAGTTATTTAACTAATATATAAGTCGAACAATAAAATGATGTAATACACATATCCCCTGGTTATTGTATTATATTCTATAGAACATTTCATAAACAATAAATACTATTTTCTATTTTTTAGCCTAAGCAATATGAAGAAGGTTTTTATTGCAACCCAACTGTTCTCTAACTCCCTTACTTTTGAGGGGCAAAAAATCTGAGATGAATTTGAGTTATCCAAATGGTTATTATGATGCAAAATATGGTTTGCTATGACTGCAGGGATATGATTCATTGTGTTTTCCTATTTTAAATTCACAGGGGAATGTTGAACATCTCTGAATATAAACATAGAAAACTTTCATAACATCTGTTGCTAATTTCTGCCAGCTGAAAAGTGATAATGATGATGAATATTTTTGCTGATGATGTGGATACATTGGTCTAACTAAATTAACTTGCACACTATGGGTATCTAATTCAAAACAAATATTACCTGGTTAGCTTTATGTTTAGTTACATTTGTAATTGTTCCAATATCTTTAATTTTTATGATTTGTACTCTTTAAAGTTAAAAAATAATACTAATGGAAAATATGTCAGAATGTGTAATGCTGACAGTTGCATTCATTTATTCATTCACCACCATATATTTGTAAAAGCAAAATTTGGCTGGTAAGTGCACAGTTAGGGCATGAAGCAGCAGCTATTGAAGATGGGGAAAAGATTAAAAATTATTTCAACTAACACACCTTAAAATGCTGTTCTACAATTCAATATTTTCTTAGGACCAAATTAATATATCTTGGAAGTATGTCTGCATAAATCAATAATCTAAAAGGGACAACAATTAAAAGCTTTGGAAACAAGTTAAATATATTTAAATATGTAAATTTTATTTATAGGACCTCTATAACACAATAAACTTATTGTAGCTTAGTGTATCTAGGCTAATGATTGGAATTTTAATCTTTGGAAGTGACTGTAACAATCATGCAACATTTTATAAGCATAAACTGTGGAAAACAAAGACTACTTTTTTATGTGTCTTCTTATTTGAGAAACTGGTAAAAGTTTTATCACTTTTTTAACTGGAATAAATTGGCTGATGCTGTATTTGCCTGATAGGCTTTTTTCAAATTCTCAGGACTGGAATCTTAATCCCTGTTAAGGGTTCATTATGTACTTGCCTGGTAAAAGGCTTTGATTCAAAGTCCTTGTGATATATTATTTAACCAAATGTGCAACTCTTATTAAATATCATTAAGGCATATTTGAGGTTATTTTACAGTTTGGCAAACAAATTCAGATAGACATTATTATCCACAACAAATGTTTGTCTAATTTTGTGAAAATAATATAAACTCTGGCAGAGTGACAGATGGAAAATAGTAAACTCTGAAAGGTGATGATTCTTCTTTTTAACAAACTTTTTTCACAGGTTCCATTAACTCTCAGGATGAATTTCCTTAGCTATATATTGAAGTGAGAGCAGTAAAAATTTTGCATCCTTCCTGATTTATTTTGAACATAAACACTTCTTTTTACTATTCACCAGTAGAACATAACTAAAGTTATTATTATTGTGTATACATTAAGAGAGTCCTTATGTCAGTGATCCTTTAAAAACGCTTATTTAATCTGTGATCTTCTGGTGTTCAAGTCCCTAAATGATGATAGATGTCATCTCACGTTACTTCCTAGCATATACTCTTGGCAGTACTTGAGGAAATCTTTTGCACACTTCCAAATACAAATTGCACTTTTATCATGCTCCACTTCACTGCCTCAATACTTCTTTTTCTCAGTGTTACATGTTCAATATTTTATTCCTCATGTACTCTGAACTCAGTAATTTTCTCCAGAAGATACATGTTGATTAGCTTCACTACTTTCTTCTGTTCACCCTCCCTCAGTCTCTCTAGTACTTACATTTTCAGTGACTACACTATTATTTTACTACATATTCATAGACTAAGTAGCATATCACCCCTAATCTTTATGTATGTTCCATGTGTCCGGTAAGTCCCCTCAGAAGATTATCCTTTATACTTCCTGGGAGTACAGGCTCGTTGGGCTTAAATCTTGGATCAAGAGTTTATGTACCATGAGACTTTAATTTATTTTCCTTCTGTAAGACTAAAAATTCTCATCTGTAATAGAAGTTCTTGTTACCGCCTCTGGTTTTTTCTCTGTTCCTTGGCCATTCTTTTGCAGAAACTCCTATTCCAAAACTTCCCTGAATAAGCCTAATTTGATAATGCCATCTGTTTTTCGCTGAGACCCTGATTTTGACATTCCCCTATGTAATTTAGAGTAGCAGTACTCAAAGCATGGTCTGTCGGCCTGTGTCTGCAAACTGCTTACTGCTGTCCATGAAGAGATAAGTACAAAAGGGAAGAGTATTTTAAAACTTTTATAGCAATTTGACATTACTATGATATTAAACATGCAACTATTCTTCCAGTAAATGCATTGTATCAGTCCATGATAGTTAAGAAATTTTAAAAAAGCAACTAAAACTTGTTCTTCTAAAGGTAATTTGAGAAGCATGAACATAGTGATTCCATGGTTATTGAAGGGACCAGTTGACTCTTCAAAATGTTGCCTTTCAGTGGGTTTCTTCACCTCACTGGGGACAAGCTGATTGAAAGCACCAGTACAGTGAATGCATCTTGAAAAAGTAAGCTTGTTCTACATCATAAGCATGGGAAGAGCACATTTAATGTAAGCAGGCTTATAGGTATTATTGATTAACCACAGGAAGACACTGAAGCCAGGATCCAGTTATCTGTGTATCACTTTTGACGAAATAAGGGGGACAGAGAATATAGAAAGCCCTGAATGGAAATCCAAGTTGAGTAAAGTAAGTATTCATTTCAAAACTGCATTGTAAATTTTTCCACATCCATCCGTAGTCACTCATTTTAAAATACCATACTACTCTTTTAAAAAGTTTATTAAGTCATTGATATATGCAAGACATTGTGCTGAGACATAGTGATACACAGCAGATAATAAGAAAGATAAAATTCATACATTCACTTCTTATTAAAGGCTAAGAAAAAATGACTGATAAACAGATTAACAAGTCTCTATTGTTGGAATGAGAGACAGAGAGAGAAGAGAGAGGGAGGGGAGGAGACAGCAAGTGCTCT
Source organism: Propithecus coquereli (assembly GCF_000956105.1). NCBI lineage: Eukaryota > Metazoa > Chordata > Mammalia > Primates > Indriidae > Propithecus > Propithecus coquereli. The sequence continues at coordinate 234,327 of NW_012149385.1, forward strand.
GGCAGGAAAGACATTTATCTGTACCAATATTCTAATAATAGGATGACTCAAAATCTCCAGAATATCTAAATGACATTTCCCCCTCACCAGGATTTTTTTCCATTTAATATTTGATTATAGAAAAAAAGATGTTATGATAAAGAAAGTATCAGAACCATATCTGTGAACATGTTTGTACATTTCTATATCTTTATGTGGGGTATATAGCAAGGATGGAATTGCTGGGTCATAAATTTCACATGTGTTTTTCTTTAAGACAAACCACCAGCAATGCACAAGAATTCTACTTGTTACACATTCTTGCCAAAACCTTGAGTTTTCTATTTTCTTTCAGTTAATCTGGTGAGAGGTGTAGAGGTATACAATTAAAGTTTTAATTTTTCCCTGGCGACTAATGATGGCAAACACTTTTTTATATGTCATTGGTCCTAGGCATATCTTCTGTAGTTAAGTGCTTCCCCAAGATTTTGTTCATGTTTACCAGGTTATCCTATTAATTTGTAAAATTTCTTGATATATTCTGGACACATTTTCTATGTCTAATATCAGTGTTAAAAATAACATCTCCCAGACTTTGGCTTGCATTTTCATTCTATTAATCGTATGATTTAATGAAAATGTTTTTGATTTGCATTAAAACCACTTTATCAACTTTTTCCTTATGTGTGCTACATTTGATACTGCTTAAGTAATCATTACCTACCCGGTGTCCATGAATATATTTTCTAATATTTTTACCCGAAAGCTATATTGTTTTATGTTTCACATATTTTCCACAATCCTCTTCCATTGGTTTTTGTCTGAGGTTTGACATAGGTAGTTAACTTAATTTGTCTAATATTGATGTTTTTCTCTCATTAACTTGTTTGCACTATAAATTTATTTCCTTTAAGTGTGGTTCAATTTGTCTGCTTTAGTAACTGTCTTTCATTGCTTTTACTTTATTATTTTATGAATCTTGATTGTCTGCATATTGTTTTAAAGTGATGTTTATAACTGACATATCAGTTTAGTCTACAGTGGAGAAAAAACAGCACTAAGGCATGCTACATGATTTAAGTCTCAGTTTCTTAGTGATTGTCTTCTCAGGGTGGTTGTTACAAACTTAGCAGCTATTGGACAATCTCCTGATTTTACTGTTCCAATTTCCACACTAATTGCTCAACCTCTGGGTTAATGACATTTTTACTTATTGCTTAGTACAAGTTCAGGAGAGGGAGAGGTCAGCCAGTTTGTTTTTCCAAATGGTCCCTTTGCTACTTCTTGTATGAGTTGGGCTAGACTTGAGTGCTAAGTAGTTTATCCTAAAAGTTTTTTTATCCTTACTGCATTTGTGTCATTATAGCTTACCTTTTTTTGAATATTTTTTTTTTTTTTTTAAGTTTAAAGTGTTTATTTAAGCCATCTCCTGCCACAAGCAAAGGGATGGAAGATCAGTATACTGGTAATCATTTGATAAAAGAAGGTGAGCGTAAGGTCCCGTACACTTTTTCTGGTCCGTGTGCAGAGTAATGGTCCAAACCAATGCTGTGGTCCCTAGTGCCTGGGTAGTGGTCCAGGTTCTCTATTCACCTTCATAGCCAGTTGGAAGCGGATTCACATGAGGGTTGTGGAATAGAGCATGGTTACCATCTCCCCAGGGAAAGGGCTTGGTCCTGCTGCGAAGATGGGGGTAGGGGATGAACTCGGGTCTCTCGTGCTCTCCGTGGCGCGACTTCAAGAAGACATTCCGCATGCTCACTCCCACCCCGGGGAGCGCGACGAGGAAGGCGAGGGCCTTCCACGTGCGAGCTGAGCCCTCTTCGCCGTGGGCGCCGCTCGACATAGGCCGCCCCAGCTGTGGGCGGGACGGACCCAGCCTGAATATCTGATTCTATTTCGTTTGTTTCTTTCTGGATTTTTTTAATGACACAACACTGTTGTGTTGCCACATGCTGCTTTAAATTTATGTGTTCTCTTTTACATTCATTCTGTCATTTCACGGAATTTTAAGTGAAAGTGTTGCTTGGTCTCTGCTTAACTCCATCTTTTGTGATTCTTCATTCATATTTGTTTCCCTTATTTGAATATATATGTATAAATATACATACATATACACATACACATATTTATTTAAATATATATGTACACATGTATATATGGTATATATGTATGTGTGCATATGTATATACATTTATGTACATATATGCATTTACACATAGGCATACATATGGGTATAAATAGATATGTTTTAACTTTCACTTTAGAAAACCATGTGTAGTAGGGTAACTCATTTTGTGGACATATTTTTTCAAATAAATTGTTTTTGTAAATAAAGTACTTGATTTTGTACTCTTTGTTTTGAACTATTAATAAGTGACTGAATATTTGACATTCTATCACTAATTGAGTATGCTAGTTCTTAAGTCAACACAAACTGAAACTGAATTTAAAGTCATTAAAAAAATGAAGAGTAGCACATTATCTAATCTGTATATACTCGCTCTGCAAATCTTAGCTCTAATAATTGACATGGTTGGTATAAGCATATTATTAATGAGACTGATGTTAGGTTAGATATAATTGAAGATAATTAATTCATAATATACAATGCATATCATAGGTGTGGGTTGACCCTGTAGCTTTTGCTAATTGTTTTGGAAAATTGCGTGGGAAAGACTAGCTGGTATTAGGACAGCTGAAACAAATTCATTAGTGCTTGTTATTGATATAATCACTCAAAGCAGTCTCAGCAGGTCAATAGTATCACTGCCCACCTAACTAGTTCTTTCTAGAACAGCTCACACCAGTGTAACAGGTACACTTTAAAAGAATCTTTTTTTGAAATACCATAGTTCAAAGTAATAATGTGCTGCATGTTAAAATGATCTCCATTTATATATCTAGTGATGTGCAACTAGAAGTCACTAGATACATTATTTTTAATTTATCTAATTTGTTATTAGCGCAATTATCAGGGAAGCAACCTATTGAATATTGAATAAGCAAGCTGTTTATTTAAAAATTATAATTTAATTTAACATTAACCAACAAAATCTTTCCTATGTATCCGTTCTTATTTACCATTCTTCGAATTTCTTATAATTTGATTCACTTCTAAACTGACAGTATGCAATGTAGTATTATCATTAAAATATCTATATTTACATATTAATATGTAATGACAATATATTTGGTGAAATAAGTAGTCTTGAAGGTAGCACTCTAATGTGATAAATATTAATACAACATGGTATTGGAAAAGTAATGATTTTATAAAATTAATATATACTCTGATCATCTTTTCAGTATACTATACTTTTAAGATATAAAGGACAGTTTTAATAAGAAAGATATTTTATGAAAAGGTATAGACCATTTTTTTCTGTAAATTAAAGGAATATTCCAGAGCACTCGATAAATTAATTAAATCAAATCACTTAAATTCCATGGTAACATCATTAGAAAGGTCCATAATTCGGGACGACAAGCAAAGAGACCAGGTGCATAATGTACTAATATTTTAATGAAATAAAATACCTAGAGGTATTGAAATGACTTTTAAAAATATTTACGTAATGAAGATTCACTAGAAAAGAGTGAAATTACTTTCTGTTGCAGGACAATAAATGAAATGTTTTACCCTACCTGCCATATTGGTTATTTCTTTCCAGTGGAAAGTTGAACAAAGTGCTGAATCATTTCCAGGCCAAGGCAGTTTTAAAAGCCCCCTACTTATTCTCTGTTTTGCTTGCTGTTTGGATACAGATAGTTCATAGAGTCCTCTCAGATCTCAGAGACTGGTGGAGCCACTAAAACTAGAGTCTTATTCCACTGGAATGTCAGACCACTGAGAATTTAGGCTCACTGTTGCCAACTATCTTAACTAACGCAATTTGTGTTCACTTTATATACCAAGCATCAATTCCTTTGAAAATCCCCAGTTAATTCTTATTTTAGTCTCAGTCCTTGGATGGGGAATTCACAAGATTTATTTATCTCTCGCCAGCATTTGATATGTTTTACTAGCACTGGCTTCTTGAAGTACTTTATCCTCTGAATCCCAGGCTAACAGATGTCTCAGCCTATCCACCTACATCATAGGCTTCTTTTCGGACTTCTTTGCTGGTATCTATATCTTTCCTTAAATTAAGAATGCCCCAGAGGTGAGTCCTCTGCCTTCCTCATGGTTTTTACTTCTACCTTGGATGATTTCTTTCAGGCTCATGGCTTTAATCTACATCTCAGATCCCTAATATCTTCCTGAACTCTATCCTTAACACATCCACTTGGTCAATTCACTGCATTCTTGAAAAATGCTGAGAGGGTGGATATCAAGTGTTCTCACCACAAAAATGGTAACTATGTGAAGACAATGTATTTGTTAATTAGCTAGATGTAACTACTCCATAATGTATACATTTTTCAAAACTTGCACACAATAAATACATAAATTTTACATGTCAATTTAAATGAATAAATTTGAAAAAAAGATATTATAAATTTGATGTGCCCAAAATAGAATTTTTTATTTCTCCCTGAAAACAGTTTCTCTTCCTAAACTTCTCCACTTCAATTTATTGCATTAGCAGTCAACCAGTTATTTAGTACTAAATCCAAGGAGTTATCTTTGATTTCTCTCTCTTTCCTTCATTTCCTGCTTCTAATCCATTTGGATCTTCCTCCAAAATGTATTCTATTACTTGTCACTATCTCCACAGCTGCCTAAGATAATGTCACCTTTTCTCTGGATTTAAGAATACTAAGCAGCAAAGTGACATGTTCTGATTTATAATTTTAAAAGCCAATGATTTCCAACTAGATTTTTGTCTTTGTTCTTGACACTCTTAAACAACAGCAAGAGTGACCTTTATAAAGCAGAAATAAAATCATATTAACTTCCCTACTTAGAAGTACCTAGGTGACTTTATGTTTTTATAAAATCTAAATTCATACCATAACATACTATAACAGTATATGTAAACTGGTATAAAGATATGAAAGGTTGTTATAATATTCGATGAAAGAGTTAAGTTTTAATATGCTTTCAAATGCATATTAAACATTTCAAAACAATGGTTTACAGTTTCTCAGCTAGATGGAATTTAACAAAAAATTAGGTTAAATAGTGAACCAACCAAACTTATAGTTCTGTTGTCTAGATTTGTAGACTGTAAATTACATAAATATTCATTTTGTATTCACACTGATGTAGATTTTAACTTGCATATTTGTTCTTATTTTATCATGTTATGTAATATATTTATCATTTCTCCCTAGAACATAGCAATTTCCTCCTGCCTGGGATCCCTGCTTCTACTCTTGCCTTATAATCCTTTTTCTGCACAGCTACCAGAATGACCTTTTGAAAGTATAAATCAGATCGTGTCACTTCCCTGCCTAGAACTCTTATAAGGCTTCCCACTGCCCTTGAAGAAAAACAAAACACAGCAAAACAAATAAAACATCCTTATCATAGCCTAAAGATACTAGTACATCACTAGATTTTATTTCTGGTTACTTCTCTAATTTCTCTCTCTCTCTCTCTCTCTCTCTCTCTCTCCCTCGCTCTTATTCAATAGACTCCATCCATATTGTCTTCCTCACTGTTCCTGAACATTGCTAGGCTCTTTAATGGGTTATGTTTGATAAGGTTATTCCCTCTGCTCAGAAAATAATTCCCTATATTTTCAAACACCCTTCGTTCATGTTTCCATTCAGATAGTATCTTTAAGAGAAGCTTTTCCTCAGCACTCAGTGCAAAACAACCTTCTATCTCAACAGTCTCCATCATATCACCTATAATGCTTAGAATTCAAAATCACTGTGTTTACACTTACTTGCTTGCTCATTTTTCTGTTGGAGATAAATTCACCAGAATTTAAGCTCTTATTCATTGTGCTATCTCTTACCTCCTGGTAGAAAGTCCCATGCATAGTAGTCAATCAATACATATATGTTGGCTGGTTGCAAGGTTACATGTCTAACTTTAGCTTTGATTAAAGTCTCCATCATGGCAAAGGATGTATTTGATTTATTTCATTCTGAAATATGACATTCAAAAGAGTTATCTAGGGAGAGCACACATTTAGTAAATATTTTATTATAATACACACAGATCATTAGTAAAAAAAATCAATGTCAAGGTCTAGATTTAAATTAATTCATTAATTTACACTCCTTAGGCATTAAATGGATTGTGAAATCCTCTTTTTATATTTAACCAGTCTATATCATTTTTGAAATAAATACCATG
>NW_012149385.1:241796-243296 GCF_000956105.1 Propithecus coquereli
TTATACTCCTTTTTCTTTTTTGTGTTAATTATAGTCAAACTCCAAAGTCATTTAAGTTTCTTATCATCTATAAGTTTCTTTCCATTTTTTCTTGTCATTTTATTTGTTGATAACAGCCAGCATGATTATCCTATAGAGTTTCCACTATCTGGATTTTGCTGGGGTTTCATCATTTGGGGTCAGATAATATGTCTTTCTTGTCTCAATATAGGAAAATGTAGGAGGTGTCATATTCTTTCATCAGGATGAATAGGACTGGAGGAATGACTGGTTATTGGTTCTCTTTTTATAATATTAACATGCATTGACAATAAATTTCCTAGGCAAATATATTTAGAAAAATGTCAAAATTGATTTTTAATGTATCTCTCTAGTTAAGAAACATCATAAGGAAGATGATAACATTTCTTAAGTCCTAACTATGTTCTATCAACAAAAAGAAGAGATTAGATAAGTGTACTTCACATCTAGTATAGCATTGGTAGTTCAAAAAAAAAAAAAAAAAGATAAATTCATTGTAGGTGAGAAAAGAATAGAAGAAGTGATTTTGCTTCATTTTCTTACCTGAAATTTTATTTCAGTTCAAATGCCTTAACCTTTGAATCACTGTATGCATCAACTTTTACTGAAATGAAAAATATGTCAATATTTTCCAAACTGGTCTGATCATTAGAACAATATGTATGCCTTGTCAAGAAGAAAGACAGAAAGAAAGAAGGAGAGAAAGAGAGAAAGAGAAAGAAAGATTCCTGGGATCTACTATAGGAACACTTAATCAGAATCTCTAAAGAAAGGCTTGGGAATATACATTCGAAACAATTATCCTAGATGACTTTTATGAAAAGGTAAAATTAGGAAACAAGACCATACATTTAAAAAGAAAAAAAAAGTCACAGATTCTTGATCAATCACGAACACAATGACTGCATACTTTGAGGTTTACAATGGCCTTTTCCATTCCTATTTCACTGCAGAATTATTTTTTAAAAATATGTGAAATAACCTACAAAGAAGAACTGGTGCCTATCCTGCAGAAATTATTCCACAACATTGAGAAGGATGGATTCCTCCCCAACACATTCTATGAAGCCAACATAACCCTGATACCAAAACCAGGAAAGGACGCAACAAAAAAAGGAAAACTACAGACCAATATCCCTTATGAATATAGATGCAAAAATTCTCAACAAAATTTTGGCTAACCGAATCCAGGTGCTTATTAAGAGAATAATCCATCATGACCAAGTGGGCTTCATCCCAGAGATACAGGGATGGTTCAATATACGCAAATCTATAAACATAATTCACCACATAAACAGAAGCAAAAACAAAAACCATATGATTCTCTCAATAGACACAGAAAAAGAGTTTGACAAAATTCAACACCCTTTTATGATAAGAACGCTTAACAAAATAGGCATAGATGGGGCTTACCTAAAAATGATACAAGCCATTTATGACAAACCCACACCCAACATCATACTGAATGGGGAAAAATTG
>NW_012149385.1:244938-246471 GCF_000956105.1 Propithecus coquereli
TTCAGCTTTAAGAAACAATGGTGAGATAGCACCTCTTGTATACTCCTGGATAGAGCTGGAACACATTCTACTAACTGAAGTATCCCAAGAATGGAAAAACAAGCACCACATGTACTCACCATCTAATTGGTATTAACTGATCAACATATAAGTGCACACATAAGAATAACATCTAATGGATGTCGGGCAGAGGGGAGGTGGGAGAGGGGAGGAGGAGACGGTTATATGCATACACAAAGAGTGCAATGCACACCATCCGACACTTGAAACTCAGACTTGGGAGGGGGAAGGGCAACATACTTAACCTAAACATCTGTACCCCCATAATATGCTGAAATAAAAAAAAATTCAAAAAAAAATGTGAAATAGGAAGTGATTATTAGAATGATTTTTATGAGAAAAATAAGAAGTGAGTTGACTCCTTCAGTGGAGGAACTCAGATTGAAATTCGGTTCTTCTGAATGCAAACATTTACTGTAGCTTGATTTTCTACATTTACTTTGCTCTAGTTAATGATACCAATCCCTCTGAAATTTATTTCTACAATCCATATTCTTTTATGATTATATCTATAACTAATGGAAATGTTGAAGGTACTGCTAGCAGTTAGGGTGATTTTCATGATGGAGAAGTGCTTGCTATGAAGCTCTCCTCTCATAATATATCTTATTCCAATTATATGATAGATGCGTATCAGTCCTCAAAATGCTGATGCTATTAATATATTTATAACTACATTATCTTACCTGTGGTTGTTACTAAAATGTGATATCTTGTCATATGTGACGAATGCATGTTACACATTTAAAGTACATTATTAATAATATTTAAAGGAATTTTCTTAAAATAATAGTAAAAGATATATGTGAGTTAACATCATCTATTTTGAAGGATCAACTTACCTGAGTTTGGAGAGTTTGGTTTGCCTAATTTTGGCAAATAGAAGCAGCTCACTTATCCAGAAAGGCATAACTTTGGTGCAATGTTCTGATGTGAGGAATTTACTTTCACAGCATCTAGATTCATAGCTGCAGATGGCACTCTTACTCAAGAGACTACACCTTAAGAGAAACATTCTGTACTTTTTTTGTTCTCATGAAATTAAATCTTGAAGGTCTCACTAATTACCAATGCCCTTTTTAGCCTTTCTCTTTGAAAAGTAGAATAACATTTAGTGATATTCGAAAATGTAAACCAAATTAATGGAAACAGATAATGAGATTGCTAGCAATTCTAGCTTGGCTTTTATATTTTTAGGTAGTGTATTGATAAAACCACGGCCATATATGTTCTGAAAGCTTTTTGTCAATATTTAATGTTGATTTTTATGACAATGTCAAAATACCTATGGAAATATAACCAGATGCATTTATTTCTAAAATGAAAGTGCTTCAAGTTGGTCTTAAGGCAATATGGAATAAGTAAGTAGCCATTGAAGCATTAAATATAGAGGGTATTGAAATTAAGTACGGCCCAATTACTTTGTTTTTAAAAGTTTTACTTCAATGTTTAAATTCCATATGTTTTGTTTTT
>NW_012149385.1:247485-255248 GCF_000956105.1 Propithecus coquereli
CTTTTGATTTGCTTTTCCCTGATGATTAGAGATGTTGAGCACTTTTTTTTAATGTTTGCTGGCTATTATTCTCTCTTCTTTGAAAAGTTTCTGTTCATGTCCTTTGCCCATTTATTGATGGGGTTGTTTTATTTTTGTCTTGTTCATTTTCTTAAGTTCTATATAGATTCTTGTTATCAGCTCTTTATCGGATGTGTAGGAAGCAAATATTTTCCCCCATTCTGTAGGTTGTCTATTCACTCTACGGACAGTTTCCTTCGCTGTGCAGAAACTTTTGAATTTGATCAGGTCTGATTTGTTTATTTTTGTTGCTGCTATGATTGCTTTACGGGTCTTCTTCATAAATACTTTACCTAATCCAATGTCTAAAAGAGTCTTCCCACATTTTCTTACAGAATTCTTAAGGTTTCACACCTTAGGTTTAAGTCTGTCATCCAACGTGAGTCGATTTTTGTGAGAGATGAGAGGTGGAAATCCAGTTTCAATCTTCTGCATGTGGATATCCAGTTTTCCCAGCACCACTTATTGAATAGAGATTCTTTTCCCCAATGTATACTTTTGTCTGCTTTGTCAAAGGTTAGATGACAATATGAGGATGGTTTTATATCTGGGATCTCCATCCTATTCCCAAGGTCTAAATCTCTGTTCTTGTTCCAGTATCATGCTATTTTGGTTAGAGATAGGAACACTCATACACTGCTGGTGGGATTGTAAACTAGTACAACCTCTGTAGAAAGTAATATGGAGATACCTCAAAGAGCTACAAGTAGAACTACCATTTGACCCAGCAATCCCATTACTGAGCATCTACCCAAAGGAATAATTCATTTTCTATAAGAAGAATTTAGATGTTATGGAGCATACTGAATACTCCAATTTGTCATTTTAAGGACCCTTGGTCTGTAAAATTGAAACTAATTATTTCTGTTGTTTGTTTATTTACTTGTTTTAAATATGGATGATATTTGTGTTTGGAATAAAGACTATTTTGAATGAATAGCATATAATTCAAAGAAAAACAAGATAAAAGTAAGGTAAACAAATAAATTGTAAAACTTTATGAGAATTTGAGGATCCCTGGAAGAAAAGCAATACTTCAGATTAATTAAATGGCTTATTTTTGAGTGATTCAAAATATAATCGTTTAAAAAACATATTTGACATTTGCTAAATTCATCAGAGTTAATTACTAAGATACATTGTCAACAATGGCACTATATTTCATTCTCTTTTGTACATTATTAAAAATTTTGATTATGATTATTTTAGCAATGTGTCATTAATGCTTATGCTCTTGAAGCCTCCTGCTTTATTTACATATGGAAGTGACTCAGAAGCACTATGGAAAATAGAGAAAATAAGCAAACACTAAATAATTCCTCTCTTCTGCTTCTTTTTCAATTTTTTTTTCAGTTTCCTCTGCAACTGATGATGATTCATCTGACTTTCCCCAGTCTGTTTTACTGATCTTCTATTATCACATTCTCTTTCTACAACCAAATATTAAGTAGAGAAAAATGTATATTAGGGGAAAATGTCATTTTAATTGTGGGACTTTTTCAGTTATCATAGTTTTAGAATGACAGCAGATATACTTATTTCATTTTCTGTGACTCAGTGGTTAGAAAGATCTATTTGTATAACTAATCTCAGGCACATACATTTCAAAATAGTGACTTACCAACATATTCATTATCCATTTTTTTGGTCAGTCATAGAAAGTAGTAGAAAATTATATGAATTTGTCTTTCTTACTGCTATGTCATTATAATTACAGGCAGTACCTGTATTAGTCATGAATATTTGTTAAATAAAAACATGGCTGAATGAGTAAAAATGAAAAGACAGGAAAATTTGCACATAAGATATTATAAAATGAACGCTCTATTCAGCTCTGGTTGCTCATCAGGGTCACCAACATTTCTGTTCCATGGTGAGCTAGTATATGCCAACATACCTCCAAAAGGCTGAGGGTACTGAGAGGCTGGAGGAAAAGCTGACAAACCCAGTTTCTCAGAAAATGTTTAATAGAGACTTACGAACAGAACCATTGTCTCAGACAACCACAAGAGGGTGGAGTATCACACCTGCTCTCCAGAAAACATCCTTTTCATAGCAAGCTTTTATGGTAAAATGTGTGCAACTGGTCACGTTTCAGACTTTCTTGCCAAAACTCATGACCACTGGGGAGGTGAAATAGGCATCATCATGAGGGGTTAATTATGCTGCAGACATCGTTTTAAGACCTTGCTGCAGAACACCTTGGTATGCGGAGTCAAACGTTGGTCATCACATCAGAGTGGTTTTGCTTCAAGATGTAAGGTGGTATCACTCTGGCCATGCAACAGGCTGTTTTCCTGTGGATTCTCTTTTCCAATTGTCACACTGCTCTATCATAGGGTTTCTCAATCTCAGCACTATTGATGATTTGGGCTGGATAATTTGGGGGGAGGGTAATCCTGTGCACTGTAGGATGTTTTGAAGCATCCTTGGACTCTATCCACAGATACAATACTCCTCCAGTTGCGACAACCTCAAATGTCTCCAAACATTTCCAGATATGCCCTGGGATGTAAAATGGCCCTGGCTGTAAACCAGGGCTCTAAAATTAGGGCATGGATGATCCAATTAGAGCTTAAGTTTTTGTGCTTCACCAGTAATATCCACAAACCTGCTCCCATACTAAGTTTGTTCAACCCATGTTTGAGATAGCAATACTTAGCATTTTTTCATCATGTTCTCAGTAATTTGGTGCCATTGATAAGTTTGTTCCTAGTGAGGTGATCAAACATATTGAAAGGCATGATGTTGAAAAATCAAATATTACTTCGAGAACTGTGGACTGACTCACTCTGTAAATGTCTAGCAAACTCTCTATGATGAAGGACATGACATTTTGCTATTTCTTTGATCCAATCCAATGTAGTCTGACATTCATAAAACATGCTGAACATAAATTAGCATAAAAAAGACCACATATTTGAATGTGCTTGCCTGCTGTGACAAGGTAAAATTGCTATAAAAAATGAATATTTTGATCCAAGTCAATTTGGGCAAGATGTTTTTAACCTTGCATGAGGATTTTGTTTGTTTTTGTAATTGCGAGTGAGAGAGAATATAAGCAATGATTAAGGCCCCCAGGCCCTTGGCCTGTAAGAAAACAAAGCAAGAATCTTTTAATGCTAATATTTTAAAAATATATGTTATATTATATCTACAATGGGCTACCATTATTATGCACTTTTTATAGGCAAGGAAATTGAGGTTTAAAAATTTAAGAAAACTCTGTCAAAATCTTAAAAGTATTAAATCATAAAATCAGGATGCTGAATCAGGTCTGAAAACAAGATTTTAATAACTTGGTATAACCTCTATGAAAACAGGATATTTTATGTGCTTTGCTCCCAAGCATTTCCCTAGTGCCTAAAAGAGTGCTTGGTGCATAAAAGATGAGGAAGGAAAAAAGAAAGAAAAAAGAAAGGGTAGAAGGAAGGAAAGAAGGCAGGTAGGCAGGCAGGCAGATTATACCACATAGTTTTAATGGTATTTTTGTCTCATTCTCAGTGTTGGGTAGCAAAAGTATTGGTTTACATAACCGAGTATCTTAAATGTCGAAGTCTTTGAATAATAATTTTGTAAGCTGGGTCTCCATTGCCTGCTACCCCTCCTCTTTCCCCCTCCACTACCTCCCCCAGATTAGTATCTTCAAAGTTATCCAGTAAAAAAAAAGTTGTCTGGGAATAGTGAAAGATTATTGTAATGCTCTCATTGACAATAGTGGAATATTTTTAGTGGATATTTTCCAGTTCTGTCCTCTGTGCAAACAAATCATATTTAGATGCTTCAAGGGCTTGATTTTGCCTGCCATCGCCAGATGTTTTCTATTTCAGTGACAAGAGTCTTTTTCTATGCATATTACAAATCACATTGATTTTGAGCCATAATAGAGATGAAAATGAATATGTAAAACAAATAAAATGTACTTTATTTCTATATTGCACATCCTTTTTATTCTGATTATACATATAGCACACATCCACTGTGATAACTTTGGAGAAGTGAGAACAATAGAAATAATTGTTCTTATTTCCAAATGTTTTATTCTGGCATTTTTCAGTAAATGCCAAGAGTAGTTAATTTAGAGTAGATCCGTATCATTCCAAACGGTATTAATCTATGGGCACTTAGATGGCCAATACCATGATTATTCTGAACTCTCTCTCTCTCTGGGCTATCATAAAAGTCTGGACTTTGTGTGTTGTTGCCTATATATAAAATTGTTCAAATTTTTAAAATCTCAGCTTTAATGAAGATTAAAAGGGAGAATATTGATTTGGGGGCATAAACTTTTCAAGAGTGGTCATTGCAAAAGTTAACGAGACTTAGTGTCTCATCCTACTCTGATGATTTTCCAGAGGGCTAAGACTGTGGCTCCCCTTGTGATTTAGCCATAAGTCTGTGAAATTAGCATAACTGGACACCATAGCACTGTGGAAGGATGAAAGTGATTTCTACATAAAGTGTTGAGGAAAAGAAGTTGTGAATGTGTGTTTTAGGAAAACCAAGAACGTACACACCAATTATGTTTCCAAAAGGAATTTTACTTTAATTGATATAGGTGCCCTATGATTCAGTAAAGGTAAAGCAACTGAATATACAAATGAACAATGGCCAGACCGTATATAACATTAGAACTCTGACCAGAACCTCTGCAGCAACTAGCCTGGCAAGACAAAACAGAACTTGTACAGCAATCAGCCCATGAAGGCAAACCACAACCTTCGCAGCAAATGGCCTGGAATGCTCAGGACTTGGTCAGTGACTGCCAGCTTTCCTATTTTTGACATTATTTCCATATGAAGACACAACCAAGAAAGGCACATATGCTCCACAGACAAATCACCTTAGAGGCTCCACTTCTACTTAGCCCACCTTCAGCTCCCTCATGCCAACAATCTCCAACTAGAGTATACCTGAAAACCTTCTTATTTTTTTCACTGTAAAACTTTCCCACTTCCCTGCCTACCTTTGAGTCTCAGCCAAATGCAAGTGTTGATGGTTTTCTTACTTTTTTTTATTTCAAGAATGTTCAAAAATTGACACAAACCCATCAAAATTCCATCAGCTACTTTATTACTGTCATAGTGTCAATCAATTGTGAATTGATTCCCCAAATAACGAACAGTCAATCCAGAGCAGATTCTCATAGCACATTTCAGAAAGGAAACCATTGGCTATTCCCAATATGGCTAAAATTGAATTGATAAAATATTTAATCCATAACACTCAAACATTTACCATTACATTTTAGATTTACTTGGCAGAACAGTAATTCCTGTATCGAAAGTTGGTTTCATTTTTGAGACAAACTCCAGGAAAAAAATGTTCTCCCATGCTGAGAAGAACAATTTTTTTAAAAAAATTGTCATCTGTGGTTTAGCTACAGAGATGCTTTCTTCTAAAAAGAATTATAACATGAATGGTGGTTAGAGGAGTTTTCAATAATTGAAGTAAAGAAAGGTATTAGAAAGTAAAAAAATAAACTGCATATGTCCTACTGTGTAAGCATATTTAAGGCATATTTTTTTTCTTGACTAGCAAATTAAGCATGCTACCACGCAAGAAGAGGCTTTTGTTTTAATTCTTGTGCAATATTAGATAAAACTGATACAAACTTGATGCCACACCATAATAGATTTTTAATATCTAGGCTTTTAATTTTATGGTAAAGTGTTTTGATTTTATTCTCAGTAGCTGGGAGTCTTTATAGTCATTTGTAAAGTGGAGGAACTGTATTTCATGAAAATTATACTGAAATGATTGCAAATGATAAATGGAAAGATGGGAGTGAAGACATTCCTTGATAATAAAAACAATTTTTTTGGCTGACTTAATCATGTTCTAAAATTGCCTGATTGACCAGTGTGCCCAGCCAGGTCTCAGTGGCTTTAGTTTGTTCCCTCGGGTTGGCAGATTGTGAATTTACTGACTTGCCCTGCAATCGAAAGGATAACATTTTGATTATGTAATAATAATTATTTCTCTTTAAATATTCTCAGAATTGCATATATATGCATATATATTTTTATCTTCTGTTCTTTATGTTGATTGAACTCCATCTAATTTGGTAACCAGATCTGTCAGAAATCTGCAGGATTATTCATCATAATCTAGTTTGACCGAAGAACAAATTTACAGCACTTTAATGATATTTTCATTAAATGACTAATGACTAACAGAGCATTTAATTTTTCCACCTTTTAAAAACAGAGATTATTGTACTGTGAAAGGAAAGTGATTGAATACACCTGGATTTAATAATCAGAGTTCATTCTATTGCCACATAAAAGAAATTCAACTCAAATCAGCTTACACAATTAGGGAATATATTGGCTCTTATAAGTTAAAAACCTAGGGATATATTTGATTTGAGGCATAGCCAGATATTCACAGTCTCACAACTTTATAAAGATTTGACCCATTTTTTTCTATCTCTTGTCTGCTCATTCATTTAGCTTTGTTTCACGGTCAGACAGCAATTCCCCAAACATGGGTAGCTCCTGACATCCCTTAAACTTTATGGCCAGTAGTTTCAACAGAAAGAGATTCTCATTCCATATACTTCCAACAAATGCTGGAATTATGTCTTATTCATTCTCTGGAGTCATTCTTGAATGCTTGAAACAAGGATATGGAATTTGCCCGTTAGTTAAGTCTAAGTTATGTGCCTCACTGAAGCTGAGATGAGGTCAGCCCCACCTAAATTACGTGGATAGAAAGTAAAGGGAAGTTGTTCACAAAACAATTGTTTAGAAGAGAACAGAATGAAAGTCTTTCAGGGAAAATTAGATACACTTGACATAAAAAGTAAAAGGGAAAATAGCTTTATGCTACAAGAAGAATACCTTGAGCAAGAGTTTTCATTAAAATTCAGAATCAATTTGAGTGATGAAAAAGGTAGAATATACAAAAGTGTCATTTAGAAACAGCAAGTATATTAATATCTACCAAATGTTGTACAGTTAAGGAAAACGACGAAATAGATAACTTAGTGATGTCCTGCTTAAGAAAGAAAATTTTGAGGCCATTGAGGCTCTGAGGGGAATGACGCTCAGATTGGTAAGGTAACTAATTGTCTTCGTTAAAGAATTCTCTAAGAATCTGCCTTTAAAATGTTTTTGTTTTGTTTTTACCTCAAGAAATAAATTGTTGGTTTTTTCCTGCCAAAGTCTGTACTTATTAATGTATATGGCTGAGTTGAGTCTTTGCTTACTTTGTTTTATAGAAGATAAAGGAGATTTTTCATGAAATGCTACTGAGATTTTGTGACAAATGGTGAGGCTTTGGGTTCTAGCTACGAAGTGCAGCCCAGAGTGGGCAGAATAACTCCCTCCTCAGTTTTGCCTGTAACTTGGCACCAGTGAGGAATCTCAATGTCTTGTGCATCCTGGAGGAACAATCCAGTGCACACCACTTGTGGGTCATAAGAAGAGCATTTTCATCAATGAAGCATGAGAAAACTTCATTTGGCTTAGGGAAAAGTAGAATGTGGAAGAAGCTAGTTGGTGACCCACACTGGCAAATATGTTTATGAACACATGTGGGTCCCTTGAAAGACTTATGAGAAGAGTGGATTCCATTGCAGTTTATGAAAGATTTAATGGTCAAAAATGAAAACAAAAATAAGAACTTTGGAGTGTCACAGTCAAAGTAACTTTATTGATTAGAGTTCGTTGAGGTATTTTGGTAAAATTTATATTAAT
>NW_012149385.1:256718-267272 GCF_000956105.1 Propithecus coquereli
CATGAAAAGTTTTGAGATTATACTGTTTTACTTTTCTCACATGAATAGATTTATATAATATGGGACATAGATCATCATAATTTCTGTTATATGGTATCAACATATTATTTTCTAAAAGTTCTATGAGTAAAACATTTCAGATTTCATGCACTAGATGAGTTTCACAAAACCAATTCAACTATTCACTTGCTGGATTGTCCCCTTATGTACAATGGAATGTTCTTTATCTTCTGTTTTCTTCTGAAATTATGTAAATTTCTCTGTACGGTTTTGCACATACAGGGGCACTTCTCAGTCATCATAGAATCTTTTTAATTTACTGCACTGAATTTCTTACATTTGAATGTATGTTTAAACTACTTGGAATCAGACACCGGACATTTAACATCTTTCCCTACGGCAAACCAAACTACTGATCATATTTCTATCATTTGTGTTAGCTTCTATATAATTAATTGGCATAATTCTACCATGCCATGAATTAATTTGAACTCATACTTTAAATTTGGATCATGTGTATTTTCAATTCATAAAACATTAAGCAGAAACCTCTATTGCTGCAGAACATTTCCACTAAGAACAACTGTAAAATCTGGGTAAGATAATAATTTAACAAAACAGCTGGTGGAAGGCATTTGGGACCAACCAAGGCAAGAAAGACATGTGGTTTTAATATCACAGAGAGAAAAGAAAGCACATCCATATTAGGGTGAGCCAGATATTTTCTGCTGCCTTTCCCATCTAGGTATTTGCTAATTTCTAAGCCACACTTGGCAAGAGTTATACATTTGCATAAAGTAGATTTTTTCTTAATGTATTTTTTCAAAAATATCAAATATATGAATCATATCACTCACTTACCTGAGTAGATTATATGGTGAAACTAATCATATTAATTTTAGTATTCTTTTGTCCTTTGGTTTTTGAAATTCAACAGAGTTTGTACACATGGTCTTCATTCATCTGATGTTGAAGGCTTATTTGAATACATTTGGTTTTTCCACTGTTACAAGTCTTTGTACCACATCTTATTAATTAACAAGAACAGTAGCATGTTCAATAATGTAGGATTTAGAGTTAGAGAGCCTGGGGCTTAAATTAGAGCTGTTTTTCACACTAGCTTTGGAAATTGGGTAGGTTATTTAACATAATCCTTATGTGCTTCAATGTTCTCTTTTGTAAATAGGAAATTGATACTTTCTACATAATTGATTGTTGCATAAATATGACAACAACAAAGAGAGAAAAGTGAGAACTTGCTCAAAATAATTTGTTATTACTATTAATTCTTTTATTGGAAATTATTTTAAAATAATAACAAGTAGATGGTTCTCAGTTATAACCACGTATTTTTAATGTATAAAACATATTTGTATACTTATTTTACTTTAATAATATGAAAAACACCTAATAAAAAATGTATTGCTGCTAGCTATAAGGAATAATGACTATATTAATTCACATAATTTTCAAAATGAATTCAAAAGCCTTAAAGACATTTTTTAAAAATTGCTTTACAATTGTAAGAAATAACTTAATGAAAATGAAACTGCTTCTTACATTATAAAAGGAGCATTTTTTTTGCCTGACAGATAATAAATCTAGATAGAAAGTAGATATAATAGATCATAAGTCCCATAAGCTTGTATAGAAAAGCTAGTACAATATGTACATTTATCTATAATTAATAATTACAACTAAGTTTATATCTCTCATTTGTTGGTTATAGAGTCTTCATCAAACTACCCAAATTAACTTCCACTATAGAATGAAGTTAATAATAATAACATCCTGGTACACATCCTGTATTTGATAAATATAAGGTATTCAATAAATATTAACAAAATGGTATTACAAAAATAATATTTACTTTTTATTTTGTTACTACATATACAATATAATAAAAGTAATAAAAATTATAAAATACTATAATCCTTTAAGCATCAAGTGGATATTTTTAAAAATAATTGATCTGTTATTCAACATTTCAAGTACGTTTTCATACAGGAAATATCTATTTTAGATTTATAACAATGAACACTCAGAAAGAAATTTAGAGACCTTCCAATATTACTCTCTCATTTTACAGATAACCTAACTGAGATGCATAGACATTAAGTGTATTTTTCAGGATCACAAAGACTATTACTGATAAGTCTAAGATTGAATCTCACATTACCCTGTTTCTGTTTAGCGTTTGGCTTTATAGCTGACTGTCTTTCTTAATTTATTCTCACCATTAGGAACGAAATTGAGGTAGAGCTTTGTGATCAATAATGCCTTAATATTGACTCTAAGTAAATTTCAGTTATGCTATAACTCACTACTGTAATTTTAGTCTTAAGTTTTTTTTCAGCTTCATTTTAGGTTTTTATTAATAGTGTCTAGTGTTTCTGTTTTGTTATCTTTTAAGATATATATAAATTGTAATACAATTTCTTCAAATATCTTAATGTCCTTTATCGCCAATGGAGCCAATGTAGAGACAAAATGTTTTCAAATATAATAGAAACTGCACTTTCTCTAAAAAAATATTTATCAAGGATCTCTGGTTTAAAACGACTGATTGAAAACATGCATGCATTTTTACTCATTCCTGTAAAACAGCCATAAACGTACGTATTTGTGTGTGTGTGTGTGTGTGTGTGTGTGTGTGTGTATGTGTGTGTGTGTAAGGCACTGATACTAGATGAGGGATGTCAACTAAATTTTGGAAGATGAAAAACGAGAAAATACAGGGACCAGTAGATGCACTAGAAGAGGGAAAGCTCAACAAGAAGTAAGCCACTTTTATCAACATAAAAAACATACTCTGCAGTGAGCAATATCAAATATATCCAAAGATAGTGAGAATTGGAGCTGAAAGCAGAAGGATTTGTTGAAATTTTTTTTTTCTTTTCTAATTTATTCATTCGTGAGTTTTAGTTTTCCAGTTTCATAGTTTAATGTGTAATATTTATATTATCAATCAGTTTAAAACATTCACTTCTGTTTTGATTTTCTCATTCAAGTCATTGATTATTGAGAAGTCTGTTGCTTTATTTCCAAAATGTAGATCTGGATACTATTTATCTCTGACTGCAGAGTCAGGTGACTCTCAAAAGTTCCTGGAACCTCCTGGTGGTCTTTGTCAGGGGACCAGGCTGGAGTTCACTGGTTAGTGTCCTGGGGGCAGCTCTTGTGCTTTTAGGGTCCCTGAGTGTCCCTCCGTGCAGTGTGGGGTCTGGGTCCCTCCTGGGCTAGTGGATGGCCAGAGCGGCATACACGCTGGGCTCAGCGGGAGGGTCTCCCTCCTGGGACAAAGGAGGTGCAGTTGTCTCCCGTCCGAGGGTCAAGCTGTGCAGCTGGGCATAGGTCACATCCTGGGGGTCTTCAGATGTGGTAGCCCGACTGTCCAGCTCCACCTCGTCCTCAGGCTGTGTGTCCTTCACGGTAGCATCTGCTGGGGCAGAACGAGGGGTTCGTCCCAGATCTAAGGAACCATTAGGTCTCCCAAATCCCCTCTACCAATTTTCATTTCGTATAGCCTGGTGAATAGCCCTCCATCCAGCAGAAGGCAAGTGGTTTACTTTCTAGAGAAACTAGCAACAGTCAAACAGGCTCCATATCTGAGACACTGGGACCGAAACAAAGAGTAACAAAATAATAGTTCAACTTCCTGAATACTGTCATTGAGACTTAGAATTTATTGCCAAGCTGTACTCTTCCTCCAGCCCCTGGGTAAGAAATTAGCAAACTTCCTTTAAAAAATTAACCAAGAGAAAACATCAATACTGGCATTTAGGTCTACTTCCAATTAACTGCCTCTTTACCCTAAAGTCATGCCTGCTATTATATAAGCTCTGTCTTTATCCACAGAGCTTACCACCACATGACAAAGCCCTATGTATGTATATGAGCATAGACGAAAGACTCAAATGCAGTTTGAGTATACCCTGTTACAGACAGAGTCCTATGCAAAGAAAACCAAGAACTCAGAGAATATTATTAAACTATA
Source organism: Propithecus coquereli (assembly GCF_000956105.1). NCBI lineage: Eukaryota > Metazoa > Chordata > Mammalia > Primates > Indriidae > Propithecus > Propithecus coquereli. Next base: position 260,716 of record NW_012149385.1, read on the forward strand.
AGAGGAAATATTGCAAAATTACAGGATAAATCTAGTAGATCCAAGGTCTGGCTCATAATAGTTCCAGAAATAGGTAAGAGGAAAAAAATAAACAGCTAAAAATTAGCAAGGAATAACACAATGCTTTGTCCAAAATAAATGATATGAGTTTCCAGCCTGAAAGAGCTCACATGGTATTAACAAAATCAATGATAAAGAACAAGATAAACACCAAGTGCAGATGTCAAGAATAAAGAGATAATGTTAAGTTTCAAGGCCAAAAGAGAACGTAGCAACCAAAATCACCACCACCACTAAAACAGCAACAAAAACAGAGGTAATTTCTCAAGAATAATATTGGTATCTAAATAAAATAGAATTCTACCTTTAAATTGTGAAAGAAAAGCACTGACGAACTAGAATTAAATATCTCTCCAAATAATAAAAGTAGTTTGAGGACATAGAAATTTTTAGATATTCATGGTAAAACAATTTCTTTCTATACATAATTATACTTAACCAACAAAAGGCAGGGAGACATAGGATCTGACTTGCTCTATAGTAAGAAATGAATGGCTAAATGCAACTGATGTTTAAAATAGAAAAATCAAGATAGAACAATGTAATCTTATTTTTTTGAATTATTGCAATAAACGATAAGAGAAAAACAGTGAAGGAATGAAAAGTGGCCATACATTTAAACCAAATGTCAAATTGGTCACATTTTTCTTGATCAGTACCAGCTCCCTTTTTCACCAGTCACCAGTATAATGAAACCTCATGTTTATTTGACACTTAATAATTTAGCCATTCACAGGAAATTCTGAATTGCTTTCTTTTTTTTTTCCTCAAGCACCTTTCATCTCACTTTTTATAGAAAGCCTGAAAAATGGGGAAAAACATCCTTCCTATGGTTCAGAGATTGATAGAGGAGCAAGAAAATATTAAAAGTGTAAAAAACCTCATATAAGAATTTGATAAAATGGGGCAGGCAGTTATACTGAGCAGGTGAAACAAGAGCTTTCATAATGGAATAATGTTGTATTAGCACTTACGTTGCTTTGATATCACTTAGAAGTTTAGGAAATAAACAAAAGAACTTCTTTGTTACAGGTAATGGGTAATGTGGCTAATAACATCATGTGTAGATTTTTGTGCTCTTTGGATTGAAAATCGAATCCGATATGGATCGATCGTCTCCATAGACGATGATGGTACGTCCTCTAGTTCTGGATGACAAATGATCTGACTGGACCTAGGCCGAGTGTAGGAAATTTTTGCTCAAGAGGGCAAGAATAAGACTATAAAACTTCGCTGCCATGTTTAGTTTAAGAAAGTGATGAAACCAATTTATCTAACTAAATTGCTCCTTTAAGCAGTTAGATCTTAATCTAAGAGTTTACTTATCATGAATTGTTTCAAGGCCTTTGTCTTGCTGTGCCCAACCATGCCAAACTATTTATTACATCACAAACTGTACCCAATTTCAATAAGTAATCCCTTTAAAAGACAACTTAAGCCCGAACTCCAAAATGATGTAAACATTCATTCATGATTTGCCCGTTTAAGACTCTTTCAAAGTAGCATTCTCTCTTACTTTAGTACTTTTAAGGAACTTAATTTTGCATTGTCAACAAATGGGCAAAGGAAATGAACAGAAACCTTTCAAAAGAAGACAGAATAATGGCCAGCAAACATATAAAAAAATGCTCAACATCTCTAATCATTAGAGAAATGCAGATCAAAACCACAATGCGATATCACCTAATCCCAGTGAGATTGGCCTCTATCAAAAAATTCCAAAACATCAAATGCTGGCGAGGATGTGGAGAGACAGGAACACTCTTAACACTGCTGGTGGGACTGCAAATTAGTGCAACCTCTGTGGAAAAGAATTTGGAGATACCTCAAACAGCTAAAAATAGAAATACCATTAGATCCAGCAATAGTACTATTAGGCATCTACCCAAAAGAGCAACACATTCTATAATAAAGTCACCTGCACCCAAATGTTTCTGGCAGCACAATTCACTATTGCAAAGATGTGGAAATAACCCAAGTGTCTGTCAATTCATGAGTGAATTATTAAAATTTGTTATATGTATACAATGGAATATTACTCAATCATAAGAAACGACAGTGATTTAGCACCTCTTATATTTTCCTGGATTGAACTTAAGCCCATTATCCGAAGTCAGGTATCACAAGATCGGAAGAATGGGCTCCACTTGTACTCGCCATCAAATTGGTACTAACTGAAGAACACTAGCGTGGTCACGTGGCAGTAATATTCTCCAGGGATTAGGGAGATTGGGGGGTGGTAAACCCACAACTGAAGGACATGGTAAGCATTGTAGAGGGGAAGGACATGCCTCTAACCCTCACTTGGGTGAGGCAAAAACATAAAATGTAACAATAATGTTTGTACCCTCATAATACTCTGAAATAAAAAAAAAAGTCATGTTTTACACTAGAAAAAAAACAAACAAAACATATATATATACTGGTCTTTTGGGAGAGTTGATATTAAGCAGAGATTTCTTTGACCAACTCACCAGGTTGGTTATAAAAGTCAAGCTAAAATATGCCTGAGAGTAACTGGAAATTTACTTTCTTCTAATAAACGATTTTTTTTTTTTTTTTTTTTTTTTGAGACACAGTCTCACTCTGTTGCCTGGGCTAGAGTGCCGTGGCGTCATCCTAGCTCACAGCAACCTCAAACTCCTGGGCTCAAGTGGTCCTCCTGCCTCAGCCTCCCAAGTAGCTGGGACTACAGGCATGAGCCACCATGCTCAGCTAATTTTTTTTTGTCCTATATATTTTTAGTTGTCCAATTAATTTCTTTCTGTTTTTAGTAGAGACGGGGTCTCGCTCTTGCTTAGGCTGGTTTCGAACTCCTGAGCTCAAACAATCCGCCCGCCTCGGCCTCCCAGAGAGCTAGGATTACAGGCGTGAGCCACCGCGCCCGGCCTAATAAACAATTTTTGATTCATTGAGATCCATGGTAGAATGATGGTGGTTTTACTTTGATCATAGGGAAAATTTACTTGATCTCTTTACATTGGGTCTTAGTTTCAGTTCCTCATCTTTAGTCTGTCTGGCAATTCTTTTCTTCAAGAAAAGAATGTGGGTGTGAATACTAATTCCTTGTCCGATAATCCCCATGATGTTCTTGAAAAATAATGTATTTATCACCATAGATTTGCCACCAGAATGATTTTTGTTTTAATCATGGCCATAAAAATCCTGAACAGTACCTGGTATCTTGCTCTACTCCATAATATTTGTTGAATTAATGAAACTTTTAATTGATTAATGGTTTTTAACTTTCTCTTCACTTCTAGCACCCATGGATTTAATTCAATTTCTTTCACAGGTAAACATCTCCCAAACATAAACTATCTGCTATGTATTATATTTTGTATGCTATCTCTAAGTGTTTATAGCCTAAGTGTTTTTATTCTGACATTATTGGTCTTCTTGTCTTATCAAAAAGTAGTTCATCCAGTGTGTCCAGTCTAAAACTAGGCAAGAATCATGTGGGAAGAAAGAACAATCTAAATTTTAGCCTTGATTTCACTAAATTTAGACATTCTGTTGGCTCCCAAGCAGATGATGGTGCTGATGAAGAAGATAAAATCAGCTGTAGAGAAGAGTTATATTTCCTTCTGAAGGAAAAAAAAAACTTCAGTTTTCTTAAAGTATTGATAAATGAAAATTGTATATATTTAAGGTGTATAAAGTGATTTTTTGATGTATGCATACATTGTGGAATGATTAAACTAAGTCACATATCCATCATCTTACATATTTTTGTAGTGATAGCATTTAAGACCAACTCTCTTAGCAATTTTCAAGTATGCAATGCATTATAATGAACTGCAGTTACCATGTTATGAAATACATCCTCAGAATTTACTAATCTTGTCTAACTGAAACTTTGTACCCTTTGACGAATATTTCCCCATCCCCCCTCACCCCAGACCTGACAACCACCATTTTATTCTACTTCTATGAGTTTCACATGTTTAGATTCCAAATTTCATTGAGACCGTGTAGTAGAGATCATACATTTCTGTTTTACAACCCAGTATTAGTGTTAGTAAATCAGTGACTCAACACCGAAAGCCTTTTTCAGAGGCTTTCTCAGACTCAGTTTTGTGCACTGGAGATTTTGTTATCAGATAAATGCCATGTGCTGATTTTATATATACTATACTTAGGATTTTTTTTCTTTCAAAGCCAGATAAAATATTCCTCTTATCAATCAGTGAGTTTGGAACATAGAGGAAAATTGTTTGCTGTTCTCAAGCAGGACAGTTTTCCTCTTTACTCTTGACTTTTCCATTCCTTCTCTCTATTAGGGAAGAGTTTTTTACTATGAGAACGTATTGGTTCAATGCTGACAGAAGTATAGTATTTTTAGGAGAAGGACTTATTTATCTTGTAAATGTTTTACTTTGAAAAATCTAAACAAATCCATCGTACTAGCTTAGAAGGACCATGCCCACGAGAATCCACTGCCTTGCCATTAGTTAGTTCACCCTAACTTTGATCATTGAAAGTACCAGCAAGATGGATCCAGGATTTTAAAAGAGGAAAAGATGTAGAAAAAGATAAGAGGATGAATTCCAGGAAGAAGGATCATATATTCAGTGCTCACCCAAAGTTGACTTCCTGAAATGTAAAAGTCATATTTTCAAAAATTTTTCTTTTGTGCTTAAAATATGTTTATGATAACCAATAATTAATTTATTGTACCTTCACATTTTTTAGATGTTGGATTTATACTCGGATTCAAAATTTGGAAACCTATTGTGCATTTAATATGACACTAATTTTCAGCCCCATCTTCTCTGTTATATGCACTTTTCCAAAAAATTTGACTCCATGATTCATTTATTTTCTGTGGTCAATGATAGGAGTTCTATTTCTGCTAGAATATATGGCAGCTTGTTTTCATTGACTTTCTAAAGTTTAAATTATATTATATGGAGAAATGAACTGGGGATATTGAAAATAAGTGGGGTGGGTTAATGAGATGATTTATACAAATGGTCACAGGAAAAGAGAAAAAATTATTAGAAAAAGAGACATGAGTGAAGAGAATAAAAAAGACTAAATTTGTAACCATATTATTGTGGTTTAATATGTAGTTAATTACAATTGATGCCAACTCTCATACCTCAAACAAAATGTCTTTTTTTTATTATCTTTTTATTTTTGGAACATTTTGTTTTTATAAGAATTTTAAATAAAAACTATAAGGCAGTTGTTATACTTTAATTGCAACTGAAAGTTTGTCAACTAATTTCACTTATTATAGTCCAATATGCCAATATCTTTACATCTTCTTAAATTCCTAAAAAATTAAGAGCTTAGTTAGCCATATTGTATATGCAATTAAATTAATTTACAAACCTAATTACTGATTTTTAGCCATAAAACCAATGCACAGTATATACAATCAAGTTTATTTTACAGGACTAAATTATCAAAAACGCTATTACTTATCCAACTATAGAATTTAGAAGTGGCTTAAAGTTTGGCTTTGTTTAATATTTCAAATTATATGTACTATATATATTGCGATGAAAAGGAAAATCCTGAGATCCATTATGATACATCGTTGCTTCTTTAATGTATTAATATAACAAACTGCTGAACAATTTTAATTTCAGATTACACATTGACTGAAAGAATATGAAATCCATTCAATGTAAATAACTTTTGGTCTCATGCTGAGTTTAGCTTTCAAAAATTTCTTCATAGTACCTTCAAATGACGAGAAGAAAATCATTTCACTTATTGAAACTCTCTCTGTTTCTGTCTATTCTTTTGACAAGTAGGTAGGCTAAGGGGTGATTTGGGAAAATGCATAATCTCTCCATAATTTCCAGGAACTAGCTATGTCAAAGCTGCTTGAAATCAAATATCCAGATGGACCTCATCTAGACATCACCAAATAAGAAATTCTTGAGGTCCTATTACTCTTGACTATTATATATATTCCACTAACACATGTTCTAATGTCCAAAATAAATTTATATTTGTTGAGTAACGTGTACAAATTGTTCCTTGGCTCCAGTAATATAAGAGCCTGATGTTCAGTATCATACCTTTCGGGAACAAGAGTGTATATATTGGTCATTGGGCTCCATCCTTCATCTGATTTATTTTATTCTTTTTCTATGAAAATACCCAGAAGACTATTTTTTCCAATGGCAATGGATGCATTCCTATAACAACGTTGATGTTTTAAATGAAGAATATTAAAAGTAAATCCTGGCATTTGGAAATAAAATTAGACTGATGCTTACTAATTTATATATGATAACCATTTAGCAAAATGTTTTTCACAGTAGTCCAGTGCTTTAAGGCTAGGAAAGCAAGTGATAGGAAACAGGCACATTAAAAGGCCTTATATTAGATGCTATTAATATAAATTACAATATGCTATAACATATTATCTGTATAATTAATAATTAAATTCCAGCTGACATTTCAATAGAATAGTGTATAAATCAAAATTTTGGGGTTGTAAACACAGTTATCTAAAGCATCTATTATCTTTAGAT
>NW_012149385.1:268127-269509 GCF_000956105.1 Propithecus coquereli
CACACACACACACACACACACACACACACACATACATACATAGAGCAAGTGGCATGATATATATTATGAAAATCACATTTTTGTAAAAATGAAAACTATGAAGCAAAAACAATTTATATCTACCTGTGTATGCACGTGTGTGTGTTGTATTTGTAAACTTTGATAAAAGTTTTGTATAAATATATGATGAGGGTCAGAGATCTAACTTTGCTAACAACAATTTCACTCTATCTGATAAGTCTAAAGGTGACTATTAGTTCCTATATAAAGAAAGAGAGAAAAAAACTAAGGGACACAGGATCTGAGGGAAGTGTGGAGAAGGAGGATGGAGAGAGAGAATAAATCTTTCCCACAAAGTGAAATAAACTAAAGTGCTCCTCTAGGATCTTCTTTAATCAGAGCAGTTTGGGGTATTTTACCTGCCTGCTTATGTTAAATCCACACTTTTTCCAGGGTAGTGGGTTTATCAATACTCCCATTTCGATGAGAAGCTAGTTAGGGAAATATGCTTACCACAACTAGAGAGGTAAGTTGCATTAGAGGTAAGTTGCACCAAATAAGAGAATTCTGATTTCAAAAATCTAAATGTAAACACAATATGCAATATAAGCAACAAAATTTAAAGAAAAACAAGAACATGAACAAAAAAGACACAGATGAAAAGAGAACCGACTTTCAGGAAATTGACATTATTAAAGCACTAGGAAACAGCTTTTAAATTTTATATTAGACATTCCCAGAAAGATTGAGAAAGTATTTTATACATAAAAGACAAAGAGGATGATATAAAGATCAATTTAATAGAAAAAAGAGTTCTTGGGAAATTGCACTATGACTAATAATATAAAAAACTCACTGGATATAATGAACAAGAAAAATGTTAAATGTTGAATATCAAATGAGACACATGGGTGAAAACTGAACATACATCCAAGAGTATATAAAAATGTTGAATATTTACTGAAAAATTAAAATAAAGAAAACATAAATCTATAGGAAAAGCATCATATTTGGATACCAAAATTTTCATAAAATTAGAACAAACTGAATGGAGTTTAGAGAAACAAAAACAAAGAAAAAAGGTGGGAGAAAATTCACAGAGCTGAAGATAGTAGTCCTCTAATAGAAAGTATCGAGCCACATCATAAATAAAAATACACACCCAGAGATTTAACTTTGTAAAATTTCAGAATCAAATGATAAAAAGGAAACACTAAAATATTTTGGCAGATATTTTATAACATTTATATTTCAAGTGATAGAGGTATATACACTATTTAAAGATTAAATGGTAAACAGAAGTTGTTATATCTAGAGAGAAAGAATCAAGATAAAGGTGAGGGAGATTTTCTATTGTCTTTTTAAGTTCTTTCCATTTTTCT
>NW_012149385.1:270439-272547 GCF_000956105.1 Propithecus coquereli
GGGCAGGGGGGAGGGGAGGAGGGGACGGGTATATGCATACACAAACAGTGCGATGCACACCATCCGAAGGATGGACATACTTGAAACTCAGACTTGGCGGGGAAGGGGGGCAAGGGCAACAAATGTAACCTAAACATCTGTACTCCCATAATATGTTGAAATAAAACAAAAAATACAAAAAAAAAGAGTTAGATGGCAAGTTGCAAATACACTTTTAGAAGCCATTTCAGAGAGGCCTCTGAGTTTTCTTTGAATTAGTTCATTATTTTTTTTTAATTTGCTTTTGACAGTAATGAGGTAGTAATTTATTTTTAAATAGTTAACTAAAAAAGCTTCCAAATTTTATTAGAATATAAGTAATGAAAATATTAAATATGTATTATATCTTAGTCACTTACATTTAAATAATACATACACTTGAGTTTGAATCCCGAACTTTTTATAACACAACTAATAAACTGCCCTTATTGAATAATTTTCTACCAAAATGTTTTCATATTTGGTAATATTTCTCATGAGGCAAATAAATATATACTAAATTCAAAAGTAGCATGAGTCATGAATGACTTGGTTTGTATTTGTTTTGGTTATAAATGGACTACAACAAAATTACATATAAAATTTCCAAAGTATTGAATAACTAATTTTTGACATATAATATTTCCTTGTATTAAAACATCAATTTTTGAATGCATTACAATTTCTCTTATTAAGATTGATTATATACTTGTAAATTGCTTTTACTCATAAATTTAAAGTACTCTGAATTCATTCATCCATATGTTGAACCATACATAATGTTTAAAATTGAGAGAAAAGACTCAGTTAATATAAAAAATGTATGAATGTGACTTAACTCAGATATCTAAAGTTGCTGATAGAAAATGGTCTTCTATTCAAGATTATCAACAGCCTGTGCTTAGATGTTTGTCTCTTGCATCATTTCTTCTTAGTACTTATGGAGCTATTTTAATTACAACATTCAGGTTTTTCTCCATTTGAAAAACATATTCCATTTGACTTTTGAATCTTGAATATCTATATAATTTCTTTGATTTTCATGGAAATGTGTATAAAAATTTAGGAAGAAATTGGAAAGATGATTTTACTTGGATAGAAAAGTGGTCTTAATTTTACCTCTGTATTTAAAGGGCATCTAGTTATAAATTCAAGGGCATTTTGAAGTAATATGAGAAGCAATTGAAAATAGTTTTGGAAGATTATATGTTCAAGGCTATTCAGTAAAATGTGAAGAAAATATTGCTTAGCACATACTTGTTTTATTATATGATAATGTATATATCATAAAAGTACTTTATATATACAGCCTCTCAGTAGAGAGGGATAAATTTACACAGTCAATTCTTATCTATCATCTACCTACTTATCAATTGATCCATCTAGTCAATTCCCATTATTTATGGCATTTATGTTCCATAAAATCACTGGGAACCCTGTCTAAGCAAATACTGAACCGTTGCTCCTGGGGAAATACAGGATTAGGTTCCCTCAAGACTCAGGTCACAACATTTTGTCAACTGATTGATACCTATCCTTATTTTATGTGTGTTTCTGTTTAATGACAACTCACTTAATATATTCTATTGATTCATGATTCATAAGCATTGAACTCACACAGCCAGCACTGTTACAACTCATGCCTGGCAAATTACTTAACACACGTATTTTCTCTGTAAAGGGACATCACAGCCTTTTTGCACTTACAACTCTAGACAGTACGTTAACACTTCAGCACTATTCTTGGGAGCTATTTTAAACAGTAAAATAACCAACAAAAAGGACAAAGATACAAAATAAATGGCATAAAAATATAACACAAAAGAATACATGTTTACAGTGTGAAAAATAAAACAAGAAGGCTCAGTGTCACCTTGTTTGAACTGAGCCAGGAATGTGTGTGAGACAACCCCAAATTTTTGCCACTCTGTGAATGTCTGCAAATAACTGAAAAAGCATCACAAGTACAGATTTTAAGATTACAAATAAATTTTAGAGAGTAGGCAAATTCACAAATATGAAATCTTCAAATAATAAGGATTGACTGTATGTATGCTTTTGTGTGAGATCCTGTGTGTGTGTGTGTGTGT
>NW_012149385.1:273882-275979 GCF_000956105.1 Propithecus coquereli
TATTTTTTGAGGTTTCTTTTTTTAATATACTCTGGATTCTGAATATTTATCAGTTTTATAAGTTGTTGTTATCTTCTCCTGATCATTTTCTTTAAGCTATTATTTGAAGAAATGAAGTTCTTATTTTAATATAATTGAATTTATGAACCCTGTCTTTGGAAACACTGTCTTTATACTTTATTTAAGGTATATATATTTTCCCAAGATCATGATAATATTACTATAATTCCATTCTGGAAATATGTTGTCTTACCTACCAGAATTCATCTATTATTCACTGAAAATTGAATTTTGTTATGTTGTGGCATGAGGTAGAGATTGAAATTCATTTTTTTCCATATGGAAGCAAAATTGTCCTGGCACCATCTATTGAAAGACTCTCTTTTTCCAACTGCCCTGGGTGCTATTTCTGACATATTTCTGATATTCATGCCTGTGCACATCTGTTTTTCAAATATCTAAATGATCACGTCTTCCTATTTGTATATTCCTTCATTATTACTACAATGCTTATAATGTTTACATTTATAATAAATCTAGATATCTGAACAAAATTTCAGACACAGAACCTATGCACCAACAATCAGTCTTTGATAACCACCATTCTACTCACTACTTCTGTAAGTTCCTCTTTTTTAGATTTTACATGTAAGCACAATCATGTGCTATTTGTCTTTCTGTGACCAGCTTATTTCACTTAGCATAGTGTCCTCCGGATTCATCCATGTTGTTGCAAATGACAGAATTTTATTCTTTTTTAAGGCTAAGTTATATTGCATCATGTATATATAACACGTTTTCTTTATCCATTCATTCTCATTGGTGACCACTTAGGTTGTTTCCATATCTTGGTTATTGTGTGTAATGCTGCAATGAACATGGGAGTGCAGAAATCTCTCTCACATCGTTATGCATTTCCTTTGGGTATGTATTCAGAAGTAGGATTGTAGGGCCATATGGCAATTCTATTTTGAGTATCTTGAGGAACCTCAATACTGTTTTCCAAAGTAGTTGTGCTAATTTACATTCCCACCAACAGTGTGCAAGTGTTCCCCTTTTTCTACATCCTCAACAACACTTGTTATCTTTCATTTTTTCAATAATAGCTATTTTAACAGATGTAAGGGGATAGATCACTGTGGTTTTAATTTGCATTTCCTGATGACTAGTGATGTTGAGCATTTTTTTAGATATATCTTTTGGTGATTTGTATCTCTTCTTTTGAGAAATATTTATTCATGTCCTTGGCCCATTTTTAATAGGGTTATTTGTTTTTGTGTTATTATTTTGTCTCATATTTTTTGGATATTAGCTCCTTATCAGATGTGTGATTTGCAAATATTTTCTCTCAACCTATCCATTGTCTCTTCACTCTGTTAATTGTTTTCTCTGAAGAAACCAATTTTTAGTTTGATGAAATCCCTACTGTCTATATTCACTTTTGTTGACTGTGTTTTTTGAGTCCTATCAAATAAATCATTGCCTAGAACAATGTTGTGAATCATTTCCCCTATGCTTTTTGCTAGTACTTTTACAGTTTCCAGTCTTACTTTTAAGTCTTTAATCTATTTTGAGTTGATTCTTGTATATGGAGTGAGATAAAGGTCCAATTTCATTCTTCTCCACATGAATATCTAGTTTTCCCAACACCATCTATTGAAGAAACTATTTCCCCCCATTGTGTATTCTTGGTAACTCTGCCAAACTCAATCAACTGTAAATGTGTGGATTTATTTCTAGGCACTCTAGCCTATTCCATTGGTCGATGTGTCTGTTTTTATCCAGTACCATGCTATTTTGATTATTATAGCTTTGTAGTAGATTTTAACATCAGGCCATGTGATACCTCCAGTTTTGTTCTTTTTCCTCAAGTTGCTTTGACTAATTCAGAGTCTTTTGAGGTTCCATATGAATTTTAGGATTATTTTTCTATTTCTGTAATGATTGATATCAGAATTTTGACATGGATTGCATTGAATCTGTAGATAACTTTAGATAGTATGGACATTTCTGTCTTTTATTTCTGTAATCTTCAGTTTATTCTGTCAATATTTATAGTTTCAACATACAGATCTTTTATGTCATTGGTTAAATTTA
>NW_012149385.1:276029-276643 GCF_000956105.1 Propithecus coquereli
TTAATCTATTTTGAGTTGATTCTTGTATATGGAGTGAGATAAAGGTCCAATTTCATTCTTCTCCACATGAATATCTGGTTTTCCCAACACCATCTTTAAATATAGAACTTGTTATACTATTTGTGCCATTTCATAACCCTATCAATTAGATTACTGAGAAGATAATAAATTCAGTAACCATTACATTTTTAATAATATTTACCTTTATAAAAGTGATACATGGTCATTGAAATATACATCAAATTCAACAGAAAGCTAATTAAGAAGTAAACTTCTTAAACTCTGCTAAAAGTTCAATTTTAAAATTTCTTTTTATTTTTCTTAATCACAAAGCAATATATATTTTGAATTATTTTTGATCAAATAAAATTTAACTGCTTTAAATTCTAAAATACAACATATGTTCATGGAACATCATAAGGCATGCATTATAACTTAACAAAAATTATAATAACCATTTAACAAATAAATTATAAGAACCATTTCCTTGTGGAAATTTTTAAAAACCTATTTAAAACATAGGTATCTTTTCAATGTTTATATAAGCATCACATATATCTATTCCCAAGGCCAAGGCCAAGAAATACAACATTGCCATACCCAAAAAGTCTTAC
>NW_012149385.1:289227-290423 GCF_000956105.1 Propithecus coquereli
ATTGATCTACTTTCTCTTCCGGGAAAACTAGTACCATCTAGAAATGTCTTCTTTATATTGCATTCTTGGATTTACTGTTTTCCTCAATCTTTGATACATTATTAAATATGTGTATGCTCAATTTCAGGAAATACTTTAAATATATATTTCCCCATCTCATTTGATAAGAAATTTGACTGGAATTAAATTCTAGGTTTAAAGTAATTTTCTATCAGAACTTCAAAGGCATTGCTTTGCAATCTTTCAGTTTTTAATGCTGTTACTAAGAGATATGATTATAATTGTATTATTCTTTTGAATCTTAAGTATTTATAAGTAGGACAGTGTTTGTTTCCAGAGAGTTGTAATATTTTGCCAAATAAAAAATATCACGTTTGCAGGATTTGGTTTCCATAAGAGTAGGGTTAGGGATGTGTTTTTTAGTACACAGAAAACTTCAAACATATCTGCAATGACTTATTCTTTACATAAAAAAAAATTATCTGAAGCAAAAGTAGCAATATGCTAAGATATGTTTAATATAGTTTGGATTTCTGTTTGGTGTTCTGTATGTAATAGACATATACATATATGTACATGTCTCTGTGTGTGTATATCACATATTGATGACAGAAAGACACGTGCATTTCTTTGTAGATTTATTTCCTGAAACACAGTTATATCATTTTGCAAGTTTTTCTTCAAGTTTAGATAAATACAATTACTAATATGCACATAATATTTTCAGGAGATTTTGCCAATTAGTGCATGAATGTGTTGATGAGACAGGAGAAGTTAAATAAAATGGAATAAATAAAAGATTTGAAATAGAAATGGCAAAAGGATAACATGGCAGCAATATATTTGATATACCATAAGTTTTTCTAGAATTTATTAAAGTTTAAAATCTTACCACTAAAATATTCATTTATCAAATGTAAAATTTTATTTTTACAGTGAATACATTTGGTAGAATATATTTTCACAAGCAATGTGTTCCCTTGGATTTCTTTTTCTTTTAGCACCATAGATAAATGACAGAGGAATTAAAAAATTGTGTAATCATGAATAGACTGAAAAAGCTTCTTTCATTATTTAGCTTTTGATTTACCAAACGTTGTATCTCTGTGCAGCTACAAACCTTCCTAATTTAACTTATTCTTGAACATGTTCTGCAAAAATTAATCTATTTTCCCATAAATTGTAACAACAGAGAT
>NW_012149385.1:290473-292912 GCF_000956105.1 Propithecus coquereli
GTTAAATTTACTCCTAAGTATTTTATTTTTTAAGCTATTATAAATGAAATTATTTTCTTATTTTTTTTCAGATAGTGCATTGTTAGTGTATATAACTGCTATTGGCTTTTGTATGTTGATTTCATATTGTGCAACTTTACTGAATTTGCACATCAGTTTTAGCTAATATAACCTTAGAAATGTAAGAAAATTTAAATCATACCAAGTATTTTTTTGACCACAATGATATGAAACTAGAAATCAGTAACAGGAAGAATCATGAAAAAATCACTAATATATGGAAATTAAATTATATGCTCCTGGATAGCATTGGGCCAAAAAAATAAAAAGAGAAATTAAAAATGTATCTTGAGATCAATGAAAAAGTCAACACAACTTACCAAAATTTAAGGGACACAGCAAAAGCAGTTGTAAGAGAAAATTTTACAACATTAAATAGCTGCATCAAAAAAGTAGAAAGATCTTGGATAAATAGCCTAACATTACACCTCAAGGAACTAGTAAAAGAAGGACAATCTGAGCCCACATTTAGCTGAAGGAAGGGAATAGCAAAGACCAGACAAGAAATAAATGCAATAGAACCTAGAGAAATGATAGAAAAGCTAAAAAACATAAGAGTTAATTTTTTGAAAAGCTAAACAAAATTGAAAAAATCTTTGGTAGAGTAAGAAAAGAAGAGGAAAGACAAAATCAGAAATTACAGAGGATACATAACAACTAATACCACAGAAGTACAAAAGATCATAAGAGACTGCTATGAAAAATTATATGCCAACAAATGGAATAATGTAGAAGAAATGGATAAATTGGTAGACACATATAACCTACTAAGTCTGAATCATGAAAAAATTAAAACCTGAACAGACCAATGACAAATTAGGACGTTGGTTTAGTCATGAAAAGTCTCCTTGTCAATGAAAAGAAAAGCCCAGGGCTAGATGGCTTCACAGCTGAATTCTACCAAAGAGTTAAAAAAGAACTAACAACAATTGTTCTCAATCTTTTCCCAAAAACTGAAGAGGAGGAAATACTTCCAAACTCATTTTATGAGCCCAGCATCACCGTGATGTCGAAGCCAAAGACACTACAAGGAAAGAAAGTTACAGGCTAATATTCCCAATGAACATAGATGCAAAAATCTCCAACAAAATGCTAGCAAACTATCTTCAACAGGACATAAAAGAAAGAAATATCCACCATGATCAAACGGGATTCATCCCTAGGATGCAAGAATGTTTCAATATATGCAAACAATATATTTGATATACCACATTAATAGGACAAAGGACCAAAAAAATATGATCATTTCAATAGAAGCAGAAAAGTCATGTGACAAAATTCAACATCATTTCGCTATACAAACTCTCAATAAATATAGAAGGAATGTTCCTCAGCACAATAAAGGACATATATGACAAGTCCATAAATGACATCATACTCTGGTGAAAAGTTGAAGATTTTTCCCCTAGGATTAGGAACAAAACAAGGATGCCCACTCTCACTAGTTTCATTCAACCTAGTACTGAAAGTCCTAGACAGAACAATGAGGCAAGAGAAAGAAATAAAAGACATCCAAATAGTAAAGGAAGTGAAATGGCCTCTGTTGATGACATGATTTTTTAACAGTCCTAAACCAGAGATGGAGATGGCATGATCTTACATACAGAAAACACTAAAGACTCCTCCATTTAATGTGAGAATGTATCAATTTATATGATAATTTGCTAAGCAATTCATTTGTTTTATGTGAATTTTTATCATAACTATTATAAGGTGAACCTTTTTGTAACTACCATCTTCATCAAGAAATGTTATTTTGCCAACCACTCCAGATATACCTCTCATGTGCCCCAAAACAATGATGGCCCCTTTTTTCTCCATCCCAAAATAACCGCTATCCTAATATGGAAAAAACTTTCTTAGTGTTGTTTGATGGTTTTGTCATACAAATGTACACTGCTGTCAAATAATTTAGTCTCTTGCATTTTTAAACTTTATATGTCTTTCAAATCTGTCTTAATTTACATTCCCACCCATTTCTTTCTTTACCTTAAAATGTATCTGTAGAAGAACAGTATGCTTCAACCTGAAGATTTTCAGCTGTCTGGATTTGCTTATTGCATACTCATAGTAAAACTCAATATGCCCCTGCGTCCTCTTTATTTAGTGCAGATTGGATGGTGAATATAGAAGTCTGATCGGACTCAAATTTGCTCTCTTTGGCACAACTATCTTGTTGCTCACTCTATTTAAATGGGGAGATCTGGGAAGATGTAAAAACTGCTACCATGGCGATTGTCATAGTTCCAGAATCTTGTATTTATTATACTTTTAAAAGAATTCTAGGAGTTATACTTTTAAGTTCTAGCTACGGTATGCAAAGTTGTCACACACACGCGCACACGCACACACACACACACACACACACACAATTATAAA
>NW_012149385.1:296132-300266 GCF_000956105.1 Propithecus coquereli
TTTGGTGGGATTTTTGCACTGAATACTAGCAAACACCCAATGATTTATGGAGTTTAGAACACTGAGGTAGAGAGAAATTAATTTGCCTTCCTACTCAAAGTGAGTCTCAAAGCCCACAAGTAAGCTCTTTAGAATTGCAAAACTCCAGGCCCCATCCCTGACATATCAAACCTGAATTTGTATTTTAGTAAAATGTAGCCATGAGAGTCATTAGCACATTGAAGTTTTTTAAGTGGCTTATTTTTTATTTTTTTAATTTGAGAATATTATGGAAGTACAATCATTTTGGTTACATGATTTGCTTTTGTGCAGCTTGAGTCAAAGATATAAGTGTGTCCATCTCCCAGAAAGCATGCATTGTACCTGTTAGGTGTGAATTACCCGTTCCCTCCTCTCCTCTCCCACCTGCTTGGTTTTCGTTGAGTTTTACTGTGATATGCATGCATGGGTGTTGATCAATCAGTTGCAATTTAATAGTGAGTACATGTGGTGCTGTTTCTCCATTATTGTAAAACTTCACTTAAAATGATGGTCTTCAATTCCATCTAGGTTGTTACAAAAGGTATTAGTTCACCTTTTTATGGTTGAGTAGTATTCCATAGTATACATGTACCACATTTTATTAATCCATTCGTGTATTGGTGGACACTTGGGTTGATTCCATAGCTTTGTGATTTGTGAATTGTGCTGCAATAAACATTTGAGGTGTGGTTGTTTTTGATAAAATGACTTTTTTTCCTTTGGGTAAATAACCAGCAGTGGGATTGCTGGATCAAATGGTAGGTCTACTTTTAGTTCTTTGAGGTGTCTCCATATAATTTTCCATAGAGGCTGTACTAGTTTGCAGCTCCACCAGCAATGTATAAGTGTTCCTTTCTCTCTGCATCCATGCCAGCATCTGCTGTTTTGGGACTTTTTGATAAACATCATTCTCACTGGAGTTAGGTGATATCTCATTGTGGTTTTCCAACCACAACGGGGAAAGAAGAGGTCAAACTATTACTCTTTGATGACAATATGATCTTATATCTAGAATAGCCCAAATTTGTGCCAAGAGACTCCTACAATTGATAAATTCAGCAAAGTATCAGGTTACAAAATCAATGTACACAAATCAATAGCATTCATATACGCCAACAACAGTCAAGCTGAGAATCAAATCAAAGACTCAATACATTTCATAATAGCAACAAAGAAAATAAAATACCTAGGAATATATTTAACTAAGGAGGTGAAAGACCTCTAAACAGAGAACTATGTAACAACAAGGAAGGAAATTTCAGAGGACATAAACAGATGGAAAAATACATCATGCTCATGGGATTGGCAGAATCAATATTGTTAAAATCTCTATACTACCCAAAGTGCTTTACAAATTTGATGAAATCCCCATAAAAATACCAATGTTATTTCTCACAGATCTAGGAAAAATAGTTCAATGCTTCATATGAACCAGAAAAGACCCCGAATAGCCAAAGCGACCATAAGCAATAAAAACAAATCCAGAGGCACACTTTAACAGACTTCAAGCTTTACTGCAGGGCTACGTAACCAAACGGCATGATACTGGCACAAAAACACAGACATACAGTTATGGATCCGAACAGAGAACCCCGATATAAAACCATACACATATTGCCATCTGAACTTTGACAAAGTAGACAAAAACATACAATGAGGAAAAGAATCCCTATTCATAAACGGTGCTGGGAAAAATGGACGGCCACATGTAGAAGAATTAAACAGGTCCCACACCTGTCGCCACTCACAAAAATCAATTCATGATGGATAACAGACTTAAGACATGAAATTATAAGAATTCCAGAAGAAAATGTGTCAAAAACTCTTAGAGATATTGGCCTAGGCAAAGAACTTCTGAAGAAGACCCCAAAGGCAACCATAGCAACGACAAAAATTAACTTGATTAAATTAAAAAGCTTCTGTACAGACAAGGAAGCAATCAATAGAGGTAATAGACAACGTACAGAATGGAAGAAAATATTTGCATGTTATACATATGATAAAGGATTGATTACCAGAATCTATAAAGAACTCAGACAAATTAACAAGAAAAAGTCAAGCAACTCCATAAAAAAGTGGACAAAAGACATGAACAGAACCTTTTCAAAAGAAGACAGACTAATGGCCACTGAACATATGAAAAAACTCTGAGCATCTCTAATCATCAGGGAAATGCACATCAAAAGCACATTGAATTTTGAAAGGCATTTGCCAATGTCATGAATAATAGTGTGTTCTGTGGCTGGGGTTTGGACCTGAAACATTCTGAGCTGTGCCCTCTTAACCACTTTTTTATGTTACTTCATCAATATTTTGTAGAGATTCCTAACAAATTATTTTCTACCTTTTGTCTAACCACTCCAATATTAGGAAAGTACAATTTCTCATAAGAAAACACATCTCACTTTTGACTAGCCACAATTATTTTTATTTTATGGAATAGGAAATCAACTTTTCTCTAACTAGTACTCAATATTTTTTATTGCTTATTCTACAGAGAAGAAAAAATAAATCTAATGTCTTTTCTGTATGGCAATCCTGCAAACATTTGAAGGCAATTTTCTTGTTACCATTCATTTTTGTCAGAGATAGTCAATTTCTTTAACCTACTCCTAGTGGATTTATATCACTACAACATTCCTTCACATGTGTTCTATTCTACCTCTGTCATTGTGTAACTTTCAAATGCCTTTCATTCATTAATTAATTGAAGATATTTTGATTGAGAATCTATTACATGCCTGTGCTAGACAGTAGAGATAGAATAAGGAACAAGATCTGAAAATCCTTGCCTTCATGGACATTGGGAACTGAATCTAATAAACTAGATTGAAACCATAGCTCTATACAAAGAGCTGCTATATTTCTCTTGTTCTGGCTGCTATACTTCTATTAATGGAGATGGACTCATTTATATTTTTTTGCAGGGGAGGAGAGCACATGTGACAATAGGCCAAGTTTCAATCACTCAATTTTGAGGGTTTTTTTTTTACTATTACCAGGACTGATAGTTTAGAAAAATAAATATGTGAAATCAGCATATACAATAATAATAATAATGTATTATAAAATATGTTGTAATTTTTCAAAATAATACCATATATTATATCATTTAGGCTTACAGATCACTCTGAAGAGTAGCATAAAAAAATGGAAGACACTCCATTTTAAAGCTTAAGAAATCGACTTTAATAAAAATAAATAATCTGAACAAGCTCAGAGTTGGTTATTATTGGTCCTATCTAGAATCCTAGTTTATTTCTCACTCTTTTGTGCTGCAATTTTTGAATGAATATGACTAATGATCATCATGTCTTTTCTTTTTTCCTTCTTTTCTTAAAGTTCCTTTTATTTTTATTTAGTTATTTGTTTCACCTGCAATATTTATATTATTAAAATATTTCATTTGCATATAGCTAGAAGGTGTCACTGTTGAGCAAAAATAAAAGCACCTAGTGCTTTTAGTATTCAATTTGTTGAGAGAGACATGACAGTGGTGTGGTGTACTTTGTAAATCATATTAACAGGAGCTTAGATTCCTTGATGTAACATTAGAAATCCTAAAAATCCCCACAGGTCCCATTTCAGCTATTATCATTAAAGTGCTATTGTGGATTTTATAAGATTTTACCAGGTACATTTTCATAAGTAGGCTTTAATCTATTCACAAGTCTTACACTTAACTGTAATTTCAGCAAGCAACCAAATGATTTATGCAATGACAAGATGAAAGTGATTTAATGCCATTGTTCTCAATAGTGAATTCATGAATAGACAAGTGTATTTAATAGAATGATGTGAAGCTTTTCATATAAAATAGTTACCATTTAGGAGTTTTCTTGTTTGTAATCATTAAGACAGATTTGTTTGCAATATGAACATTATAATATGCTATTAATGGTGACATCATTAAGGTAAAATAAATTCATGATTTTGGAGAAATCAGAAAACCAAATTTTGTGAAAAATATTTGATTTGGAAAAGTTATCATCATAATTGTAATAATCAACTATATAAGAAGTAAAAACTATGAAGGAAATCAATAGCTCATAGAGTACTTTCTGACTCTAAGATGTAATTGATAAACATTGGCATAAAGAAAGATATAATTGG
>NW_012149385.1:300436-301245 GCF_000956105.1 Propithecus coquereli
GAAGAATTGACCCTTTTTTAAAATATAAAGTATTTACATCCATTAACATGGCATATATCATAATGTATTGAAGATTCTTTTTATCAAATGACAGATATGTGTCTATATTGCTATTCTTTATAAAAAAAAAAGATTGCTATTCTTCTGATACTGACCCTATACCAACACTTGCCGATATTGATGTAGTAGCAGGTCTTATTTCAAGAAACAACATTTATTTGTTTTGCCTGAGAATAATATGCATTATGCCTATATATAAGATGTTGGTGCTGAATGAACATGCCTTTTTAAAAAATAGAATTTATTTTTTAGAGTAGTTTTAGATTCATAAAAAATCTGAACAGAAGGTACAAAGGTTCCCATGTCAGCGTTGCCCCCACATGTGCATAGCCTCCTCTATTATCAACATCCCCCACCAGAGCGGTGTATTTCTAACAATTACTGAACCTACATACATTGACACATCATGGTCACCCCAAGGCCATAGTGTACCTTAGGATTTAATTTTGGTGTTGTACATTTTATGGGTTTGGACAAATGTATAATGACATGTATCAACTATTGTAGTATCATACAGAATAGTTTCACTGACCCCCAAATCCCCTGTGCTCTTCTTATAATCCCCTTTCTCTACCCCAATAAGAAGACATTTTTTAAAGATTAAAATATATACTTATTAAATCATCAGTTTTTCCTTGAATTGTTGGCTTTGAAAGAGTTCATACAATATGTATTTCAATTACCCAGAAATATTTAAGGAGATAATTATATTATCATAGATTTATACAATCCTAAAGAAGTACTGTGAT
>NW_012149385.1:314286-315486 GCF_000956105.1 Propithecus coquereli
TATATTATCTTTGAATATTATATTATTCTCATTCTTATAGCCATAGTGTGTTAACACCCATATTCCTTGTTGGTTTGGAACTTGGCTATTGTCATACAAACTCTGATGTCTTCTGCTATCTGAATATGTAACTCCTATCCCTATAGTGTTTATTGGTGGACCCACTCTGCTTTTGCAACCCATATTGGTTGTTACAGTATTGCTCTTGCCAGCATGAATTATTTCATCTCTAAAATCTTTAACATAAGATCCTACACTAGGTAAGAACATTCCTTTGTACTACATCCCTCATCCCCTTCATGGCCTCTCCTATTCTCAAACGATTTCTAATCCAGGGATAAAAAATATTTTGTCAATATTCTAATACCACTTGCTAGTGGCTGATTGGAGAACCAAACTGAGTTTTCTCAACCTGAAGTCAGGGCTAGACAAGAAAGACATGAGATCGTGAAATAAATTATCAGTGTTTGAAAAAGCAAAATAAATGAATGGCTGCATATGCACCTAATGCATTTAAGTACTCTAACATTTCCTATTTCATAAAACCGTTGCTCTTTGTCTGAATGTACCTTTCTCTTTACATACTATGTGGGTAAGAGAATATTAGCAATCAGTGCTATCATTTTACCAGTTCCATCAGTTATCTTACCCCTTGGCATTTAGTCTTGCCACTGAATGGTCCATATTTTACTTGCAAGCTTTTAAATTATGTGAAATTACGAAGTGTATTTATTGATTGCATTACATATTTCCTCATGAACCTAGGCAAGTTCGTGAGTGTTGTGACTGATTCTGTATAGTGAGAGTGATGCTATGTAACTTCTAGTTTAAGTCATAAAAGGCAAGACCTATTTTACCTTCTGCTCTCATTTCTTCTCCCTTTTTCCACCTCCCACTTCCCCCTCATCCACATTTCCCCTCTCCCTTTCCTTCCCCTGCTTCTCCCTCTCTCAATGCTTTTGCTTGACACTCAATGACCCTGTTATAAAGAAGTCCAAGCCACATGGAAAGGCAATGTGTAGGTGTTCCAGTTGACAGTCCTAGCAAAGATGTCAGGTTATAGACAGCATCAATTGCTAGATATGTGCGTGAATAAGTCTTTAGGGTTGTGCTGTTAATTACTGAGTAGCTATTGTGCACTTGAAATGTGACTATTTCAAATCAAAATGGACAGTGTCAAATGCACACTAGATTTCAAAG
>NW_012149385.1:317501-321783 GCF_000956105.1 Propithecus coquereli
GGACCTTTAATTATGTGTTATTGATTAGAACATTATGAAGCTTGACACTTTATACAGATTGATACACATAGATATCAAATGTTTTAAATGTTATTATGTAAGGCAGATTCTACTATTATTAGAAGAAAAGGAGGAAATGTTATCTCTGGGGCATTATAGCTTGCAAGAAATTTTGGTAAATCCTATGTCGCAATACCTGAGTAAAGTAACTGATTTTAAAAATGCTAAAAGAAGACTTGTTCTCTCACACATATGTCTTCACTAAATTGCATTTATTCTTAGCTACAAAGTTCTGAATTTTATTTTATATCTCCTCAATTAACTTATGTTTCATTGTTAACTTTATTTCACAAAGTTTCTGAGTTACCTTTATAAAAATAATTACACATTTGCCTAAAATCTTTTTTCAATTTTTAAAAATTTCATTCCTAAACCAACTTCATGTTCCTCTGACATATCTGGCCACTATTCTTTCTTAAGCTGTTTAAACAGTTGAGAATGAAAATTTTCAATTTAATGTCCATATATAAATATTATCATGTATATATAACATATAATATGCATATATGTATATATGTACATACACACACACACACACATATATGGCCCCCAATGGGTAGAACGGGATCATTCTTGATCATCATTAGGTGCATAACTCTCAGTTGGTTATTCACCCTGTAGAATACTAAGCGGAGCTTCCATGTTACAAACAAGTCTTATAATGTGAACTGTTCACACATTTTTTTGTTTTTATTCTTCTATTTTTTATAATGAAATAGTTCATACACATGAAAGAGTTCACTTTTAAAAAACATACAGTTAACACATTTGTAGCACCAAACAAATCATGAAAAACTATGTTGCTAGTACACCACATACCTCCTGTTTCTTCTTCCCTATTCAAACACTTCTGCCTCCTTATATGAGGAGTAATACTGACTTTAGTAATAGCCATTCCTTTGTTTTTATTTTATTGCACGTATAATTCATTCTTAAAGTTAGGGTTTTGCGCATGATAGAAATAGAATCTTACTTGGACCTGTCCAAATTCTTCATTTCTTGTTTCTTTTGCTCAGTATAATGTTTGTGGAATTTCAACTCTTAATTTGTATAACTATGATTCTTTAATATTTATTGCTATATCCTCTTCCATTATGTAAAAATATCACAATTTTGTCCAAATATTATCAGTAAACATTTTTGTCATTTCCAGTGTTGCTTTTGAAGACAATGTTGTTATGAATATTCTTGTACACTTCTGTTGCACATAAACCAAGGATATACTTGAGTACTTCCTGATGACCATTTTAAGAATTTTCAACTTTTCTAGATAACACCAAATTGTTTTTCCAAAGTAGTTTTACCAAGTATGTATCAAGTATGAGATTTTCTGTGACTCTCTAGTGGTCACAAACTGATATTTTCAGACATTTGTTTTCACTACCTGGTGAGTGCATGATATATGTTAAATTAAAATATACTCATAGAAAAAAATCCCAGGGCCAGAGAGCTTCACTGGAGAATTTTTCCAAGTCTTAAGATACCAATATAATATCAAATCTCAGAGAAATGAAAAAGAGAGAAAATAATTATCTTCCCAGATGAAATGAAGCTATGAGCTTTAACTTTTGGTTGTTTTTACACTGGTTGGTATCTATCATTCTGTTCTACATATACTGTACTTTTGAGCATTTCCTATAGGATAGGCCTTGCCGTGACAAATTTCCATACTGTTTGCTTCTCTGGAAAAGTTTTTATTTCTCCATCATTTATGAAACTTAGTTTTTCAGGATACAAAATTTTTGGCTGTCAGTTGTTCTGTTTAAGAAGAATAAAAGTAGATTCCCAGTCCCTTCTGGCTTGTAAGGTCTCTGCTGAGAACTCTGCTGTCAGCCTGATGGATTTTCCTTTGCAGGTTAGTTGTTGATTTCATCTTGTAGCTTGTACAATTTTCTCCATCGTTTTAACTATGGCCAAGAGGATGACTATGGGTCTTTGAGAGGTCCTTTGCTATGAATCTTCCCAGTGTTTGATCACCATCTTGTGTCTAGATATTTGAATCTCTGGAGATACCAGGAGAGTTCTCAATAATTCCCTTGAATAGTTTTTCCGTGCTTTTTGCTTGTTCTTCTTCTCCATCTGAACTATCTATAATTTGCATACTGGCTCATTTCACACAGTCCCATATTTCTCCCAGTGATTGTTCATTCTTCTTTATTCTTTTTTCTGCACCTTTGATTGGGTTAGTTTGAAAGCCTTGTCTTCAAGCTCTGAGATTCTTTCTTCTGCTTGGTATAGTCTACTGTTGAAGCTTTCTTCTGTATTTTGTAATTCCCTAAATGGATCTTTCATTTCTTTAAGTTCTGTTATTTCCTTTACTATATTCTCTACTTCTTTAGTGAATTTTTACTATTTTTCATTCATGTCCCAAAGCATTTGTTGGTTTCTTTGTGTTGGTGGGGCAGCTTGCAGGACCTTCAACCAGTGCCTGGGCAGATCGCATGACCTTGGCAGGTGCCTGGAAAGGTCAAGGGTCTTGGCCGTTGCCTATGTGGATTGCAGGACAACAGCCAACAGCTGGCAGCAGGGTGGCTCTTCAAGCCACAGTGTCTGGGCCACCTGTGGCTGGCATAGCTGGGAAGATGTGCGACCTCCCATCAGGCATCACAGTGGCTGGGCTTCTCCCTCTTCCCAGATCTGACTGTGGCAGCTGCTGCTGTGCTACTCAGGTGGCAGTGGTGGCGCTATTGTGGCAAGATGGCAGTGGCAGATGCTGAGGGCCAGTGGGTGCCTGTTCTGTTCAGATCCTGGGGAGTTGGCCTATGGGGGGTAATCAGGGGGGTGCATGGCACCCATTCACAGTGAGCGTGAGAGCGCTCACCCTCCCCGCTCCCTTCCTAGCCTGGCAGGGGTAATGAAGAGGCAGGTGGCTGCATTGGAGCCAACCTTTCTGCAGACTGGGCACTCTGGGGTTGAGAGCGTAGAATGGCTTCTCTCACAACAACCTGAGACCAGAAGCTGGTGGGACTCCACTGTGCCCACTGTCCAGTGCAATGCTGCTGCAGTTTCCAAGCAGCTCCCTGATCAGTCGGAGGCCTGCTGTGGTGGTGGGGCCTCCTCACAGCTTGGATATCAGTATCCATTTGGGGAGTGCAGAGCCCCAGGGATCTCTCCCTTAACCTTTGCCCATTTGTGGATTCTTCCCCCAGGTACCTTCTGATCATGTGGAGCGGATCACACTGCCTCTCTCTCCCCAACTTTGGGTGTCTCTGGTAGTTTCTCTGATTATTCACAATGCTCTCTCTGAGGCAGTGTATCCATGGGTGAACCTCTACCCACAACCCTTGATCCTCTCCTTGAGAGCAGTGAATGCAGGCTATTGTCATCCACCATCTTGGCCACCCTCCCTTTTTCTTTTGTTTTAATGCGCTGAGATTTAAAGGGCATTTATTATGATATCAAACCTGTATAATCCAGTGCAATAGATATCCCTGTGTACTAATCCTATACACCATCACAAGTAGCACCTTTAATTATCTTATACTGGGGAATAATTCATTTATTCCTTCATTCACTAGTTTATTCAACACATTTATTTATGATTATACAGGTAAAATAAAGTATTTGTGCTATAAAAAGACAAAGAGGAAGCAGACAAATAAGATTTGAGTTGAAAATAATGATTTAAGCTATATATACTGGGACACATTTTGAGAAAATGCAAAATAGGTTACTGAAATTTTTAACTGCAAAGTAAAGTAAGACAGCGAATACAATAATATTTTGGGATAGGGTTTGAATAGTGCTTAAGATTTTAACACAGACTAGGGCATGTGAGGTATAGGATAGTAATAGTAGCTTAAAGAAGTACCAAAGGACTAAAATATGTATCAGAATATAGAGGAAAACCCAATAACTATCTGATGAATATTTAATTTGTAAGAGAATATTGTGGAGCATATAATTCAATTACACAGTAAGTAAATAAATATACCCTTTAAAATGTTCAGAATGAAGCATCATGTTTTTCAGACATGGTACAGATATCAAATTTGCCCTTTTCCACTACCCTTGCCTGTCTCTGGTAACCACCATTCTACTCAATACCTTCATGAGATTAATCTTTTTGGCTCTCACATATGAGTGAAAACATGTGATATTTTTCTTTTTGTGTCTGGCTTATTTCGCTAAACATGTCCTCTAGTTTTATCCATGTTATTACATATGACAGGATTCCATTCATTTTTATGGCTGAATAATATTCCACTGTTTATATATACCA
>NW_012149385.1:322103-323607 GCF_000956105.1 Propithecus coquereli
TAATTTATTGTACATTTTAAAATAGCTAGAAGAGAAGATTTGGAATATTTCTAACACAAAGATATGATAAATGTTTGAGGTGATGGATATCTCAATTACCCAGATTACATCATTACACATTGTATCTTTGTATCAAAATATATATACCCCATAAACATATACAACTATTATGCATCCATAAAAACTAAAAATAAACAGATAAAAAAAAGAATTTGTATGACAATAGGTGGGCAGTACATCTGCTTATAAATCAAAAGTAAATTTTGACAGCTGATCCTATTAACATTTGAAGTATCAATTAAAATCGCTCTTTAACTTAAGGGTCACTTTGGGAAGGCATCCAAGTATTTAATTTATTTTATGGGTAAAATGTCAAGATAAATTGCTCTCTTAAGTGTAGAAATGCACAATAGTAGATAATAAATGTACTTAACAGATAGATTAACCTCATGAGGAAGATCAGTACTAAATTGAAGAGTCTTCATTTAATAAAGTTGTCAATAAATATTTTTGGCTATTGGAAATATTTGTTTAGTAACATTGAAGTCAGCAAAAAACGACTTTCCTTGCAGTTTTCAGAGTAAACTTAATTAAGTGATATACATCTCAAATGGGATCCAGTATCATCAGTATCTTTTATTTTGAAAATGTAGGCACTCAATCAAAATGAAAAATAATTCTACAAATCTTACAATTTATAGTTAAGGTTTTTGTAACATCTTACATTTTAATAATTAAATAATTTAAAGATAAGAATCTGGCCTAGAATGACAGTGGAGGGATTTTGAAGTCTTATCTAAGGATGTGTGATTGGAATTGAGTTGCAAATGATGAACAGGGATGAACTGGGGTAATTATACATGCAAAGTACATACACAGAGTACCTTAATATGCCTGGTGTATGGTAAGGCACATAAAGATTAGATAATGCTATTATGAAGTATTTTATGCTACTTATAATTTTAAAAACTTACGTTTTCACATCCATGCTGTTTTATGTAAATACTTCTAAAAATTTTGGAATAAACTTACCAGGTGAGAAGTGAGATGACTTCTTTGATTTAATAATCAAGTAGTGACATTAAAATACACTGAATTCAGTTTTTTTTAAGCAACTAAGCTTGGCATTTAATAACTGTGCTTAGGCATGGGTCAAATGTAGATTGAGATCCATTGTTGGTACACCATGTTAACTTCTATTTTTTTTTCATCAATCTTCAGTAATTCACAGTTTGGTTTTAAGTGAAAATTCTTTCTTGTGTTCAATGGGACAATGATAGCAATATTTTTTTCAGAAAACATGATTTTATAAGATTAAAAATTATATTCAATTGAAAATTATAATTTATCTTGAATTCACAGTTTTGCTTTGTTTTTAACTATGTATTCAATTACATGAAGAGCTGATCAAGCCAAAATACTTAAGATTGTCCTTTTTTAGGCTGGACATAGATAACTATGCCAGGACAGGAAGGAGTTGTGAATAAGAAAAGATGCAAATTAT
>NW_012149385.1:323985-324675 GCF_000956105.1 Propithecus coquereli
GAAGTGAAAATAAGGAAACTGGAATTTCCAATGTTAGGAGGCATGTCTGCTCAAATACTTCCATGGAACAGTCCACTCTACCTATAAGCAAGCTTTTTGGATATTGTCTCAGAGTTATGATTTATAAAATAAGACTAAAAATTATTTATACTATAACTGAAACTGGTTTTATATATTTTAACCAGAACATCATCTGCTTTATTCAAACGAAAGCAATTTCAATTTCACATGATCATCTTAGACTATGATCTATAAGACTACGTAGATTACAGCCATGCTGTGAGTGTTAACTATAGCTAGTATGTACATGTCCCAGAGGGGAAAGATATTATCTAGAACCACCACTTACGTTCCATCTGAGGATTGATACAGAGGACTGGCTAGAAAGCCCATTAGGGGTAGAAATGAGAAAAGTGTTTTTCTTACGAAGACATCCCTTAGGCCCACCCATAATCTTTTATGGATATCCTGACCTACTTTTCCCATTTTATTTTTAGCACCTAATTCTTCTGAAATCATCCCATTTCCCGTCAGATATAAATTTGGCTTTCATGTGCACAAAAACACTTACGTCTTGTTATCCTGAAAACTTGTTTAAAGCACTCCTGGACATTTTTCTATAGAAAGAATTTATGAGTACACAAGAATTCTCTAGGAAAGGAACTTGGGGGAGCTTTAAAAAGGGCCTAA
>NW_012149385.1:329381-331401 GCF_000956105.1 Propithecus coquereli
TGTGAAAGGCATAGTGGAAGGATTGGAAGATATTAGGTCGTTAAATATGAAATGTCCAATTTCAAATCAAATGTTTAGTTTATTAGATTTCAAACAAAAAACAGTACAATTAATCAAAGTATGTGCCTAAACTATCGACACAGTTTTGCAATTTTAACAGTAGCTTGTTTATGCGGGCAGTGAAGAAGTCTGGAGAGTGAGTAGTGGTGGTGATCAAATCTCGAAAGGCGTTTTCCACAGCTTGTTGAATTGAATACTTTTCTTTGCAAGAAGTGGTACAAATCCTGGAAGAAGTGGTAGTCAGTTGGTACAAGTTATGGTGAATACAGTAGATGACAGAGAGTTTCCAAGTCCAGCTTCTATAGTTTGAGCCACATTGTTTTTTGTGGCATGTGGTCTTGCATGAGGATTGGCCTGTCTTTATTGGCCAGTCTTGGCTGCTTAATTACAAGCATCCTCATCATTTCATACAATTGGTTGTAGTAGACATCCGCTGAAATCAACTGACCAGGTTTCATGAAGCTGTGGTGTATAATACCAGAACTGGACCACCAGACACCATTAGCTTTGGCTGATGCATATTCAGTTTTGGGTCTTTTTTGGCACTTCATCTTTATCCAACCATTGTGCCAAATGCTTGTGATTGTCAAAAAGAATCCATTTTTTCATCACACCTAACAATACAGTGTAGAAATGGTTCCACTTTATGTCATGACAGTAAAGAAAGGCAAGCTTCAAGATGATTTCTCTTCTGATGTTTAATTCATGCTATACTCATCTATCTACCTTCTTTACCTTGTCCATTTGTTTCAAATGGTCCAATATTGTTGGAATAGTAATGTTAAACCTTGCTGGTAATTCACACATAGGTTGAGATGGATTTGCTTCCACTACAGCTTTCAGCTCATCATTATCCACCTTGGTCTCAGGTCATCCTTACGGCTCATTTTCAAAATTAAAATCACCAGAATGGAACTTCTCAAACCATGGATGTACTATACGTTCATTAGCCACATCCTTCCCAAACACTTCATGGATATTTCGAGCTGTCTGTGCCGCATTGGTTCCATGATAGAACTCATGTTGAAAAAGAACACAAATTTTTGACTTATCCGTGGTTTCACAAAAATTGCTCTTAAAAAATGTGAAAGATAATCACAAGCCAAAACATGCATTTGAAAGAATGAGGATACACCTTTGTAATAAAAAATAAAACAAGAAGTGTCAAAGTGAAATGTCAGAGTCATCAACTGTCAAACTTAGTGCTTAAGGAAATCAGTCATTCCATGCTTAATAACCTGTACAATGTCATTGAGGACATGGATAAATCAACTATAGAGTCAGCCTTACACATGGAATTTATAGTCCATTGAACCAATACATTGGCTTATGGTGTAAACCTCTATTTGTTAATATTTATATTATTTTCAACTAATATTAGCTTAAATAAGACTAGATCTCCAACTGGTAAGTATCCATTTTCTATTTTTGAACAAGTTGCAAGACTATTCTATTTATTGAGTTATGAATCAAAATTAATACCCTATGAGTGAGGAAGATATATTATACATAAAATCAGTTCGGCATATAGACAATTTTAAATGCTTTTGATAAATGTGGTGACACAACATAATGCAAATGATTAAAAATTATTCTTTGAAGTTAACTCATACATTGTGAAAGTTTTTTGGAAAAATATATAATGGAAAAATCAATGACAAAATAAAGAAAATAAATAATTATATAACAAAAAACCCAGAAAAACTAATAAGAGTAAACAGTAATATTTAAAACATGAATATAATCACTGAAGAGTCAACATCATGAATAAATGGATAAAGAAAATGTGATATATATATATGTACATATTGTATATCTCAATATCAGAGAGAGAGAGAATAAAATCCCATCATTTGCGGCAACATGAATGCATTTGGAGAACATAATGTTAAGTGAAATAAACCAGGCACAGAATGACAAATACAACATGATTTGTCTCATATGTTGAATCTAGAAAAGT
>NW_012149385.1:341392-343792 GCF_000956105.1 Propithecus coquereli
GTTAGAAGTTCACACTTTTTACACATGGATATTGAATTGTTCCAGCACCATCTGTTGAAAGACTATTATTTTCTCTACTGCATTACTATTACATCTTTGTCACAAATCTGTTATATGTACATACATATACATATATATGAACATTAATGTAGTCTCATGAGAGTGAGAACTCACTTCTACCACAGAAAGACACCAAGCAATTCATGAGGGATTCGCCTCCATGCCATAAAAACCTCTCACTAGGCCCCACCTCCCAACAATACCACATTGGGAATCAAATTTCAACATGAGCTTTCATGGGGACATGTGAATTTGGGGGGACACATTGAGACCATAGCACCAGCCCAATATCAGATAGACTCTATTTCTTCTCTAAACTACCAAAGTAACCTCACAACCTAGCCCCACAACTTCCTTTCTAGACTGTCTCATGTACAGTTGCAAATTAATCTTCATTGAGAATTTTGTTTTTATCAAAATTGTTAGCCAACTGTTGTCAAAATTCTGTATCAACAACTGTATATGAGTTACTGAATAGTTTTGTTTGCTGACTTTTCTAGGCCATGAATCAAAGTATAAAGAGTTGGACAAGCAATTATGAGAGAAAAAGCAAACAAAACAAAACAAACAAAATACCTAAGATTGTAAGTATGGAATATTATGAGGATGGACAGGAAATAGTACTTGACGGTTAGGCGGAAATGGAGTAGGGGCAGGAATAAGGCTAAATACCAACTACTGCAATGAGAAATGCCAAGTTTTAGATAGAAAAAAATGAAAATCCAATATTTTTTTTTAAATTTGGGGGTCAGCAGAGTCAAAGGGAGCAAATCAGAAAATAAAGAATGGAAATTAGAAAGAAAATATGAGTGATCTAGATTAACAACAACATGGCTGACAGTATATGCAGGTGATACTTTTGGAATACTAAGTCTCTGATTCTCTGGGCTCCCCATTGTCTGCTTTCAAAACGTTTCAATCTGAATCCTGCATCCCAGAGCCACCAATAAAGAGTATCCATAGCCTATCCCTAATTTCATTATCCAGTATCACCATCTTCTACTTCCTATATAAACTTCTGCATTGTAAAACTGCTCTGCTTAGCACTCAGGGAGTAACTTCTTGTTGTCTTCTTTCTTTTTTTTTACACTAAATCTCACTTTTATTGTTTTCTTTCCCCTGTCTTTCTAGTGTATCCCAGGGATTACCTCTAAGCTTTAATTCTACCTCATTTGTGATTCCTGTCTAAAGCAACAGATCACACAGCTTCTTCCATTTCTTACATCAAGGAACCTACCATCTATACTATTCATTGGACAGAAAACTTTTTACATTTGATATTGCTTGTGTAGTTTTTATTGTTTGTTAACTTTGCTTCAGATTCTTTGTCTAACTTCGCAGTATGAATCAGGAGGGTAGACATCATGATTTGCTGTACAATGCCCATGGCATTTACAAAGAACCATAGCTACAGTAGACATTTGTTAAAAAAAATCATACCATAGGCACTACAATGTGCCAGGTTCTGTGTTAGTTGCTGTTTTTAAAACAAAAGGCAGGAACTGTGGATGTTTTAAAGAGACTTGTATATGTTCCCAGCAGAAAGAAAATATTTGTACTCATAATATCAAGTGATAACTTGAAAGGGGTCCACGACGCAGGTCGTGGAAGGTTAATGCTATAGGAAAAGGGATTTCTCAGAGAAATTTAGGACTAAAAGGAGATCCTATTAAGCATTATTAAAAGAAAGAGTAAAGGCTAAATTTTCTAGCAAACGAATGCTTTGAGAAAATCTCACTACTTGGGCTGAGATTACTTATTTTACAGGAGTTACACCATGTGTTGAGCAAAACAGTTTCAGCTGGTGGTTGGTGAGAAAGACAGTGATGTGTTGATTTGATTTTAGGGTATTATAAAATTCCGTTAATCAAGACCCAGGAATAACTCCTAATCATTTGTCAAATGAAGCCTAAAGTGAGACATTCAGGTACTTCCATAGGTGGACTTCAAATTATCTGTTCCATCCACTGTAATCAGCAATGGCCTCTTTTTATTCCAGCTAGGAAAATGGATTCACTGTCTCAAAATTATTGCATTTTTTAATACTCTCTGCCTTTCTACAATGCTCTCCTCAGTAATTTGCTTATTTAAATACAACTTTTTAAACCTACAATATCCTGAAAGAAATTTTAAATTACTCAGTTTTCATTGAGTTCTACCCTCTTATTCAATAACTATTCAATTATTTGTTGCTGCTTATTGATCAACTATTATGTGCATGTAATTATGTGATAGGTTCATATAATTATGTTAGATATTACAAAGCATATGTAAATAAATAGGACATGGACCCTGCTAACCAAAATATTCATTCTTTTAAATAAAATATCATAAAGTGAT
>NW_012149385.1:344352-346540 GCF_000956105.1 Propithecus coquereli
TTCTGATGTAGAATAAAAGAAAAATAACAGGCAATATTCTCAGCAGTTCTTTGTTTAATGGAGCATACACTACATAGTCTTATTTTATTTACAACTGCTTTTTTTTTCCCCCTCTGGAGTTGCTGTTAGAATGGCAGGGAAACAGAAACAACAATTTAATAACAAGTCTGTGAAAGTCACTGCAAAGGGTAATCAGGAGTTTCCAACTACTGCAATGCAGGTAGAACTCCTTGGGATTGAAATAACATGAAGTTTCAATCCCTTGGGAAAAATTACACCAGGCAGTCTGATTGAGTGGAAACCATCCAATAAACTGTTCATGGACTTTACAATCAGTGAACTGAATACAAGAGACTCAATTTCCTGAATTGCATGTCAAGGACTAAATTTACATGACGTATCCACTTGAAGTAAACATAACTAAGTATGCTAGTACATGAACTCCTTGGGAACAAATGAGGTATCACTAAGCAACTGCCTGACCTGCCAGGCAGAATACTTTATGTTATGGGGAATGAACGTTACTGCTTAGAGGAAAAAAATAAAAAATGCTGCTTACATAATTATTGTCTTTCGTAAACAGAAATATAGTATTTCCACTATTGCTAGCTGTACCAACGTGTGCCATAAAGCTTCCTAGAAACATAAATTACAGTAGTCCAGTCAGAGTAAAGTAAATCTGATCAATTCTTCCCCGGAAGATAACTAGAAAATCTAAGATATACCCAAATATCAACTTAAAAGCAACGGGGGTACTAATAAATTTGTAACAAATTACCAGGCCTTGTAGATTAATTGTAAAAATGGCCGAGATTCCCTCTTCCTCTCTATCTATATGCTTTACAATGTGAATAATTTAAGAGAGATTAGATATGGACAAAAAGTGAATTAGTAATCTATGCATTTTAATTTCAGGTATTATTGTCTTTTTTCAAGTTGAGAATTTCTGATTTTCTCTTCAGTTTTCTGCTGACTTTCACAACTTGAAAAACTACGATAATACCTGAAATTAAAAATTCAGTGGATAATTTAAGAGAGATTAAATACAGACAAAAAGTAAATTAGTAATCTGTGAAACTTGCATTTCTGTGAAAATGTAGCAGACATACCTTTGACAATTCTTCCTACCACATATGACCAAAAACCCCAGAGTTATGGATACACATGTACACACACACACACACACATATGTGTGTATATATATATGTATCTACCAACAATAGGCTAATTGAAATAAACAAGAGTTAAGTTCCTACAACATATTTCTGGTCAAAAAAATCATCAAACTTCTAAATAAAGGCCCAAAATACTTTTAATATTAAACATTAAAATAAATTTGAACTATATATATATTTTAAGGATTAATAAAAACAATTAAAGTAGTTATGTACCCAATTTTTGGTAAATCAGTGAGTGAAGGCAGTTGTAGTGGTGGTGAATTAAAGAAAGGAATAAATGTTTGCAAAACAAAAATTATAAAGAGTACCTCCTATCACCATGCAGTTCAGAGACACACAATAACAAATATGGTGGGCTTGCTGAATGCTTTCAAATTGCACCGTTTATCATCATGCATTTCTATGATTATCATATACTTTATAAATTTCTATTTGATAATAGTTTGTATTTATTAGCCAATTCATTTTCCAATCTGCTTATTCCATTTCAAGGTATGGATGGCTGGAGCCTATCCCCAGCAGTTCGAAGAGCCAGGTCAAAACCAATTCTGGACATGATGCCATTCCATTGCAGGGCATGCTCACACACACATCCATACTTACTCAGATTGGAACCGTTTAGACACATTAGTTCACCAAATGTGCACATCGTTGGGATGTGGAAGGAAGCTGGAGCACCCAGGAAAAACCCATGCAGACGTAGGGAGGAGGTGCAAACTCCACACAGACAGTGGTGTCAGACAGAAATTGATTTTTTTTCATTGAAGTTATAATGAAATGACATAGAACAAATCAAGCTAATGAAAATATTTATCACTTCAAAAAAAAAGCAAAAATGAAACACACAGACACAAAAGCAATGTATGAAAATACAATTGTTGAAAACTTTCAAAAATTATTTAGAACCATAAATTCACAAACTCAAGATGCCATACAAATTAAAAAAGACTAAATGAGAAGTTATCTAAATATTAGTATATCAAAATAAAGCTGTTAAATATCAAAAACAA
>NW_012149385.1:358665-360231 GCF_000956105.1 Propithecus coquereli
ATTAGGTCATTAAATATGAAATGCTGTATTTCAAAACAAAAGCGTAGTTTATTCTATCCCAAACAGGAAGCAGTGCAATAAATCACAGTATGCGCCTAAACTATGGACACAGTTTTGCCATCTTAAGGTAGCTTGTTTATGCCAGCTGCAAAGAAGTCTGGATAGCTAGTGGCAATGAAATTGCGAAAGGTGTTTTCCACTGCTTGTTGAGAATTGAATATTATTTCTTTGTAAGACATGGTCCAAAGTCAGGAAGAAGTGGTAGTCAGTTGGTGCAAGGTCTGGTGAAAACAGTAGATGACAGAGCGTTTCCAAGTCCGGCTGCTATAGTTTGAACAGCATTGTTTTTTGCAACATGTGGTCTTTCAAGAGGATTAGCCTGTCTCTATTGACCAGTTTTGGCTACTTAAACACAAGCATCCTCATCATTTCATCCAATTGGTTGTAGTAGACATCTGCTGTGGTTGACTGACCAGGCTTCATGAAGCTGTAGTGGATAATGCCAGTACTGGACCACCAAACAGACACCATTGGCTTTTTTTTCATGAATATTTGGTTTTGGACTGTGTTTTGACACTTCATCTTTATCCAACCATTGTGATGAATGCCTGTACTTGTCAAAAGGAATACATTTTTCATCACACATAACAATACAGTGTAGAAATTGATCACCTTTATGTCATGACAGCATAAAAAAAAGGCAAGCTTTGAGACGATTTCTCTTCTGATGCTCATTTAATTCATGCTGAACCCATATATCCAGCTTCTTTACCTTGCCTATTTGTTTCAAATGGTTCAGTATTGTTAGAATAGTAATGTCAAACCTTGCTGCTAATTCATGTGTAGGTTGAGATGGATTCACTTTAAGTACAGCTTTCAGCTCATCTTTATCCACCTTGGTCTCAGGTCACCCATGTGGCTCATTTTCAAAATTAAATCAACAGAATGGAATTTCTCAAACCATCGAATTAACCACATCCTTCCCAAACACTTCATTGATACTTCTAACTATCTGTATTTCAGTGGTTCCAGGAGGGAACTCATGTTTGAAAATAATACGAATTTTTGACTTATCCATGGTTTCACAAAAATTGCTCTAAAAATTTTATTGAAAGTCTCACCAGCAGTGTATGAGTGTTCCTATCTCTCCGCATTCACACCAACATTTGTTGTTTTGCAATCTTTTGATAAAAGCCATTCTCACTGGAGTTAAGTGATGTCTCATTGTGGTTTTGATTTGCATTTCCCTGATGATTAGAGATGTTGAGCATTTTTTCATGTTTGTTGGCCATTAGTCTTTGTTCTTTTGAAAGATAATCACAAGCCAAACGTGCATTTGCAAGGCTAAGCATGTACCTTCACAATAAACATAAAACAAGAAATGTCCCTGTGAAATGTCAGAGATTTCAACTGTCAAACTTAGTACTTAAGGAAATCAGACTTCTCATTCTTAATAATGTAATACATAGAGTAAAATTGTCATACATTAAAAATCTATAATTAATGGTCAATGATGCTAATATTTTGATATTGATAACATAAATTCTTCCCTATCAAATTTAGGAC
>NW_012149385.1:360281-362597 GCF_000956105.1 Propithecus coquereli
TTTTAAAAGCTCTTGAAAATCCTCAGTGAGCCCTCACTTATCCTGACCTTGGACTTGAGAGTCAGACTTGATTCCGAAAGATGCCTCTTACCTTCAGCAGCTGTATCATTTTGTGAAAAGGTACTTAATTTCTCTGAATGTTGATTTCCTCAGATGTTAAATAGAGTAATTGTATCAGTTAAAATTGCTGGTTATAAATAAATTCTTTTCTATTTCACAAGAATATATTCAGAGATTAATTATAAGTACACAAATAGGGCATCTCATAAATACAGCTATGGAAAACTAGCAGGACCTCAAAAAGGAGAAAAAACTGAGTGGAGGAAACCTGCAAATAGAGAAATAATCACTCAGTAACTCCCAGTTCTATTTTTCTCGGCATGTATAGCCTCATTCTTCTTTTTCTAGCTCTCTTAGATCACAGAACAAATAACCTTGGAAAGCACTCTGATTGACCCAAATTAGAGCCAGTGTTCTGCCTAAGTCCAATTCACTGTGAGGAAGGAAACAGGTTTACACTTTACAAAATATCTGCTTAATTATAGCTGCTATGGGGGTAATGAGGCTAGTAAAGCATATCTATATGAGCAGAGCATCCAGAACTTTGCAGGGCTGCTCTGATATTTAAATTTTCTGGTAATCATTGCTAGTCATTATGGTGCTTAACAGAAGCATTCAGATTCAACAATTAATTTGATTTTGGTATGCTTACATCAAATCATTTTATGTTTAATCATATATACGTATATCACATATACGTATATGTACATTGCATATACATATATGTATACATAAGTATATGTGCACATATACTTGCATATATATACACTTTTATATACATGCATGTCACTTAGATGGGATTATGAAATAAATAAAACCATATAGATTTAAACTATGCATTTTTCAGTAAATATTATACTCCAAACTTCTGTATAGGTTATTCAAACTCCTTATAATGGATGTTATGTCATTGTGAATATGCAAGTGCCATAATTATTTTATTTACCTAAACTAACCTTTATCTTCAAAGTGAATTGGAGATTTAGCTTGAACAGATTTTACAGAGTGGCAGTAATATTCTGAAATGGTAATGTATGTGCTTTGTTTCATTTTCATATTGGCAATGCTACCTGATTGATAATATGTTTCTAATGTCAGATAAAATGCACAAAAGAGAATTAACAGATATGCATATGAGCATATCCTTCATAAACAGATTATGCTGAATTTCAAATTCATCACTAATTGTTAGTAACATTAGCAACTTACTAATGGCAAGTAATCAGCTTGTGACATTTGTGCTTTGTGATATTTCTTCTACTGTATTACTATTATCTTTTGAGAAGTCTTAATAAAGAGAAAATAAATTAAACAAATTTTCAAGAGGTTTTTTTATTTATTTATTTCCTGCTTCAGTATTAGAGATTTGGAGTGAAATTGGCTCTGGTAAATATGTTTTGCTTCTATTCTTTGAGAGTAGGAGGCATTACAGCCCTGTTACAATGGATTTGGTTGTTTATAAGATAGAGGCAGTAAAACTACATCAACATAAATATGCAAAATAGTACCTGAGTTCCTTTATATCTCAGTTTACTTTGCATTCACATTGCTATTGGTTAATATGCAGAATCTATACAACACTTGCATTTCTCTGTTCTATTAATGCTGACTATGAACCCAAATGATGTACATATAATTGTTTAAGATTGTAATGCTCATAAGCAGATGTTCTAACTTGAAAATATTTAATTCTCAAACATAGAAAACTAAAGACGTCTGCAAGTTTAACCTCTTCAAATTAGGAATGAGGCTAAACATACTTAACTTCCATTTTCTTTTTCCTTTTTCATGGGATAATGAATATATTAATAGAAGTAATGTGAGACTAAGATAGAACTCTAGATTGCTTCAGTGAAGAAAATGTTTTTTTAATTAAGAAATAAAACTTCCTCAAATTTTGAGAAAGATTGGAGGTAACACCTTTTGTCTTCCCTTGACGTTCATAAACATCATGAGGAAATACAATCCCTGTAGATTATTGTCTTCATTTACTTTCTCCAAAGACTTCATGAATATCCACTATAGAAGGGGGGGGTTGAGGACCTGCAAAAATATTTATATTTCTGGTTATTGCCTAAATACCAAGATTAATTGGATTCCAAGCTTCTTGATGGAAAGAGCTTTGTCTTTATATTTGTGCACATTCTTAGCACAGCTTTCATGGCACTTTTTTGGCAATAGTTACTCACTGAGGAGTTACAAGTTAATTTATTTAATTATTTAAGGTACTGAAAGGCCATTATCTCTTTTTCTGAA
>NW_012149385.1:365229-365869 GCF_000956105.1 Propithecus coquereli
GTTTGGAAGCAGGAAAGAGCCCAAATAGCCAAAGCAACCTTAAGCAAAAGGAACAAATCTGGAGGCATTACTATACCAAGTTTAAACTATACTATAAGACTGTGATAACCCAAACAGCATGGTACTGGCACAAAAAGAGAGACATAGACCAATGAAACAGAACAGAGAACGCAGATATAAAACCATCCACATATTATCATCTGTTCTTTGATAAAGTAGTCACTTATATACACTGGGGAAAAGAATCCCTATTCAATAAATGTTGTTGTGGCAACTGGTTAGCCACATGTAGAAGACTGAAACGGAATCCGTATCTTTCACCACTCACAAAATTAATTCAAGATGGATAACAGTCTTAAATCTTAGACATAAAACCATGAAAATTCTAGAGGAAAATGTTGAAAAAACTTTTCTATATATCAGCCTAGGCAAAGAATTTATTAAGAAGACCCCACGGGCAACCACAGCAACAACAAAAATAAATAAATGGGACTTGATTAAATTAAAAAGCTTCTGCACAACCAAGGAAAGAATCAACAAAGCAAACAGACAACCTACAGAATGGTAGAAAATACTCGCATGCTATACATCCTGTAAAAGGCTAATAACAAGAATCTACAAAGAACTCAAGCAAATCAGC
>NW_012149385.1:365919-368702 GCF_000956105.1 Propithecus coquereli
AATATGTGGGTTTTTTCCAAAATTATTTTAATGCACTTTATATTACAATTATACTAAGAGCAAGGATCTATTCAGTTAGGGTAAATTTCCGTTCCTGTACCCAATGTGAGTTAAAAAGGTGGCGTTCTGTCTGTATAATGTACATAGTTTTGGTTTGGGGATCTACAACTTGGACTGCCAAAGTAGTCTGTTCAAGAACTATATTTCATGCCAGGAAGAAAGACAAAAGTATACGGGTGAGATGACAACAGAAATATCAAATATTCCTCCTAGAAGGTGATAAAGAGGGGCATCAGAGGGAAAGTAGAGAGATTTATAGTGTCCTCCTCTGCAAGGTGGAAGAACCAGGAGCAGGGACTAAAGATTAAGAAAGTCCATGTTATGAAATCTTTGTGAAAAGCTCTAACTCTGTGTTGAGATCTAACTGGGACTTTGCTTAACTCCTACATTATGGGGGGAGGTGTCATGAGAAATTACATCTCCTAAGATTTTGTATAACTTAAGTTCATTCAAGGTACCAAAAGAGCTCTAAAATGGAGCTGGATTTATGTAGTGCTTAAAGTCAGGTTCTATAAAATGTAAATGGCTCTATGTCTAAGTGAAATAAATATGTTGCAATTTAAAAAATTTTTAATTGTTATGGGTACATAGTGGTTGTATATCTTTACAGGGTACATGCGATGTTTTTATAAAGGCATACATTGTGAATTAATCAAATCAAGGTAACTGGGGTGTCCATCACCTCCCACCTTTTAAGAAATGTGTTAGGTAGAGTACTTTTGTTCTTGATTCATACATTACCCTTATTTACCAGCATTGTCTTGTCAAGCAAGATGACAGCATAATCTAGCTGAAATGGCTACTGTAATAAATAAAGCATATACTTTTTTAAGTAGCATGTAATTAGACTTCAATCAAAAGTACTGCCCTTTCTCTTAGGGAAAAATAAACTCTACCAAGAATAGATGAATGAGTCAGAATAGTACATGATTATTCTAAGATAGCAAACCTCCCAAAAATCTCATTGGCTTATCCTCCTCTCAAAATTTTCTAGTGCATGCAAAATCCCTCATAGATTTGCTGATTCTCCAGGGTAATTGTCTTGTGGTGACTTAGGAATCTAGGTTTTTTCATCTTGTTGTTCCTCCAACTTTGCAATAGGCCTCCTCACCCAGAGGTGAAGACAGTGCTTGGGATACTTATATCTGCTGTTTAGTGCTTAATGAGAGAAGTTCTAATAATCTACTTAAGAGGACTAATCACATTGCCCTGTGTTCCTTCAAGGAGGCAGAGAAATGAAAGATAGCACCTGGAATATTTTGTGGTTATTAATAGCTTTGTAAAAATTCCTAAGATAATTCTAAGGAATTATGTAAGATTACATGCCTTACTAGATATTGAGTCTTACCTAGCTATAGTACCATCACAAATCAGCAAAAATGGAATGTAATTGAGAACCTGAAAATAGTCCCAAAGACATAAGGAAAATTAACATATGAAAGAAAAGGCCTTCAAATTGAATGTTTTCAATAAATGGTGTTGGATAAATGGAACATTCGTACTGAAAAAGAAAAAATTATATTCCCCACCTCACACAACATAACAAAGTCAATTTCAGGTACATTCAGGATCTACTATGTATAGGTAAATAATAACTTTTTTAAAAGGACATAGGAGAATCTCCTCAAGAATTTGCAGTAGGCAAAGTTTTCTCAAAAGGAACACAAACATTTCCATATATTTAAGAAAAAATTGCTAAATTGGACCACATTGAAGTGAACAATTTCTGTTTTGTTTTTGTGATTTTTTACTTCTTTTTTATTTCAGAACATGATGAGGGTACAAATGTTTGTTTACATGGATTGCTTTTGTATTGCTTGAGTCAAAGTTATGTGTGCCCACCACCCAGAGAGCACACATTTTGTCTATTAGATATGATTTCATCCATCCCATCCTCCAACCTCCCATCTGCATGATTTCCATGGAGTTTTACTTTCATATGTGCACATGAGTGATGACAGGTTAGTTCTAATTTAATAGTAAGCACATGTGGTGTCTATTTTTCCATTCTTGCAATACTTCACTTAGCAGGATGGTCTCCAGGTCCACTCAGATTGTTGCAAAAGGTATTAATTCTTTTTTTTTTCTGGCTGAATAGCACTCCATAGTATACATATACCACATTTTATTAATCTACTCATGAACTGGTGGGCACTTCGGTTGATTCCACATCTTTGCAATTGTGAATTGTGCTGCAATAAACATTCTAGTGCAAATGTCTTTTTGATAAAATGACTTTTTTTCCTTTGAGTAAATACCCAGTAGTGCGACTTCTGGATCAAATGGTAGGTCTACATTTAGTTCTTTGAGGAATCTCCATACTATTTTCCATAGAGGTTGCACTAGTTTGCAATCCCACGAACAGTGTGTAAGAGAAGGTCAAACTATCGCTTTTTGCTGACAATACGATCTTATGTCTAGAAAAGCCCAAAGATTCTGCCAAGACACTCTTGGATTTGATAAATAAATTCATCAGAGCTTCAGGCTCCAAAATCAATGTACACAAATCAATGGCATTCCTATACACCAACAACAGTCAAGCTGAGAATCAAATCAAAGACTCAATACCTTTCACAAAGAAAATAAAAACCTAGGAATATATTTAACCAAGGAGGTGAAAGATCTCTACAAAGAAACCAGGAATCACTGAGGAATGAAATTGCAGATTATGTAAACAAACAGAAAAACATATCATGCTCATGAATCAGCAGAATCAACATTGT
>NW_012149385.1:368752-369812 GCF_000956105.1 Propithecus coquereli
CCCATATCTGAGCTTTTGCATTTTGTATTTATTTAAATGCAAATGTACAATGTTTTATATTCAAGAACAGAGCAAAATAGACAGCTACTTCAAGTGAAAGGAAAATAAAAGGCAGGAAGCTGCTGAAGATTTTGAAGTAAGCCCAGATTGGAAATCAAGTTTTGACTTAACAAACTATTTTAAAATTATTCTGAGGTTACTGAGTAGAAATGTAAATTTTGTGAAGCCAATGGATTAATAATGTAACTTGGTAATGAAACATAGATTATGTAACTCCAGAACCAAAATGAACTTTCCTTGAAGAAAAATATGATAGATACATCTAAATTACTAAAATTCACAATAATGTGACGTCAGAAACACTGAAAGTAGAAATATAATTTTGAGTTGGAAAAGTCTTTATTGAGATTCAGTGACCTAAGTAACATCCTTTAGTATTTCATACACTGTCATTGTTGATGTTGTTTCCTTACCTGAAACTTTCTTTTACCTTTCTCTTCTGTCAAACACTGACTCATACTTCACGCACCTTGAAAAAGCTACTTCTATGGAGCCATTTTGACCCCACCATAGGACTTAATATCCACTTTATTTTAATAATATTTCCTCACATTTCCATGATAGGATTTATTTCCTTCCCCCTAATATTAATATTCCCACAGTAATGACTATAGGCTTTTCGTGTTCTTTAGCACTCGGTAAGTGTTGAGTAAATTGAATGGATCAGCGTCACCTATCTAGTTAGGCAGTCTGAGAATCTGGGTTATAGACACCCAAACATGGAAAGTGGAAGAGTTCCATATTCTCCTAATATGTGTTTAACTACAGAAAGGCATTGATAGTGTCCTCATGCGTAGAAGCAAATCGCATCCTTAATATGTGTATAATCAGAGGTTCTAACAAGGTTACTTCAACTGCCTTGCAACACTTTCTGCCTTAAGCTAACCTCAAAGTCTAATTCTAAACAAAAGAGCCCTAGTGTGCATTATTATAGCATAGGAATCCTAGAGAAAAAAAATTTGAACAAATCGTTCACATACATCTGGAGGTTACATGGGAA
>NW_012149385.1:381822-382866 GCF_000956105.1 Propithecus coquereli
GAAGGTAATTTAATTAAAATGTGGCAGATATTTTAGAAATGTATTGCACAAGCAAAATTTTACACACTAGGTGTTCTATTTGCAGTTATGCAATAAGTTATACAAAGAGGAATACATTCTAGAAGTTATGGATTAAGCATTCAACAAGTATACTTTAAACCGTGTTTCTATGTGCTCATTCTGGGTTCATAGTTTGCAAGACTTTACTTTGCAACCTGCAGTCTTTCTAGTGAGGGTGCTGGTGGTAGTGGTGGTGATTTACTTCTCAATGGAGATATCAAATTTAACTAAGTTACAATGATATTGCTTATATTTATAGCTACTTTAGTCATTACTGTGCTTTCCTCAGCATCTGAAATCAGAAAATTTGTGTCCACTTGCTTACCATTGCTCTTTCAAAGTCTTCATTATGCCTTTTCAAATTTAATTTACAATTTACAAACTATGCATATTATGAATGCAATCTAAATAATTAACATTTTGATATGCACAATTACTTTTTTAAAAATCTTAAATGGGCCAAACATGGTAGTTCATGTCTGTAATCCCAGCAGTTTGAGATGCTGAAGTGGGAGGATCACAGCCTGGGCAACATAGTGAGATCCCGTCTTTACCAAAAAAAAG
This sequence comes from Propithecus coquereli, assembly GCF_000956105.1. Taxonomy (NCBI): domain Eukaryota; kingdom Metazoa; phylum Chordata; class Mammalia; order Primates; family Indriidae; genus Propithecus; species Propithecus coquereli. Next base: position 382,447 of record NW_012149385.1, read on the forward strand.
TAAAAGAATAAATTATTTGGATATGGTAGCAGGCACCTGTAGTCCCAGCTACTCGGGCTGAGACAGGAGGATACCTTGAGCCCAGGAATTTGAGTTTACAATCCCAGTACTGCACTCCAGCCTGGGCAACAGAGAAAGACCCTGTTTCTAAAAAAATAAAATCAAATAAAATCTTCAATGCATGTTGGCAGCGAATGATGGGAACACACACACACAAACACACACAGAGATATCATTAACCAGTTAATCACACATTGAAAGACAAAGCTTCTTTTTTTTTTATTACTACTGTTTCAATATTTATCATCTCTTATCAGTACTATTAATTTTATTGTCACTATTTAAATGATCTTCCTGCTTTTTTCTATTTAAACCACCTAATACAATGCTTTTTCTTCCAAAACATGAAACTTTAAAGGC
>NW_012149385.1:385156-385814 GCF_000956105.1 Propithecus coquereli
TTTTTTTTATTATAAAAGGGCATTATATTTTGTCACACACTTTTCCTGTGTTTGCGAAGATGATCATGTGACTTTTGTCATTTATTCTATTGATGTGGTATATGGCATTAATTGATGTTAAACATCATTTTTTAATAGAAAGTTCAGAGGATAGTTCTTTTTTTTACTTTATATTATATCCACATCTTCATCAAAAGTAGAAAAAATGTTACCTGAGTAGGTAAATATTTCTAAGAAGATAAGAAATTATAAAAATGAAACACATTTATTTCATTCTGAAGTCAATAATCCTAATCCTTTGATGAAGAGTTAGTGGAAAGATCACAATGAAGACTTCATTTCAGACTACATTGATTTCCTATAGTGCATGATTAGAATATATAGACAGGATTAAAATGTATGAATGGTTTGTCTGGATTTTAGCAACACATGTGTGCTATGTATATATGTATATATTTTTTTAATCATACAAAACTGTGTTTAATCCTACAAAAAAATATGTAAGTTGTGTGTTCTCCCTGGTTCTTGTGGGAAGACTGCAGGCTGCCTCTGAACTGTAGCTTGCAGCCTGGGAGTAGGGGATGGTTCTGAATGAAAAAGGAGAATTTGAGGCCCTTACTGGGAGGCCCATGTCCATGAGGGTTAGAGGTGGGTTAGG
>NW_012149385.1:387509-387828 GCF_000956105.1 Propithecus coquereli
TTTATATCCTGAGACTTTACTGAATTCATTTATCAATTCCAGGAGCCTCTTGGTTGAATCCATGGGGTTTTCTAGATAAAATATCATGTCATCAGAAAATAGCGGGAGTTTGATCTGTCTGTTCCCATTCGTATGCCTTTAATCCCACTCTCTTGCCTGATTGCTGTGGCCCGGACTTCCAGCACTATGTTGAATAGAGGTGGAGATAGTGGGAAACCTTGTCTGGTTCCAGTTTTAAGTGGGAATTCTTTCAATTTTTCCCCATTCAGTATGATGTTGGCTGTGGGTTTGTCATAAATGGCTTGTATCATTTTTAGGT
>NW_012149385.1:391931-393933 GCF_000956105.1 Propithecus coquereli
TGTTTTGTAGTTACTGCGGGCTTATTAAATGCTAGCCAATGAAGCAGATGGCTTATATTAATTTATTTAAGTTTCTGAAAATGCTGTCCAAGTACAGAGCTACCTCTTAGGAAAATAATTTGGTAAGTACTTTAGGAGAAACAGTCATGATTAGAGCCAAATTGCTGCATAAAATTTAAATAAATATATTTAACTTATTGGTAACCTGAGTTAAAATAAGGTAAATAATCTGTGTAAGGCCACGCAGGTAGCGATTAGAAAGCCTGGAATTCAAGTTTCTTGTTGAGTCCAAGTTCTTGCTATTATGGCAAGCTTTGGACAAAATTTGAGTGTTTAATTTCAGAAATTACTTATTGGGAACAATATATACCATTCTGGTGATGGGTACACTAAAAGCCCTGACTTTGCCATTATACAGTTCATCCATGTATCAACAAACAATTGTATCCCCAAATCTATTGAAATAAAAAAATTGAGTGTTCAGTGGTCCCCCACTGAACAGAGAACAGTACCCTCAAACAATATTATCCCCAGCGATCTAGTGAACTTGGGTCAAATCCCCAAATCCACAACTTCCTTTAGTCAAAATCTCTCCCCACAATTTTGAATTCAACTGGCTTAAGTGCTCAGGCTTCAGTTGGAAACCAGGCTTCAGCTGAATAGTCTCACTCCTTGGTATCAACTCCAGTTGATCCAGGTTGAAAACCTGATGGCAACTTTCAAAGTAAAATAACCATGTCTGCTCATAATTTGAGAACTGGCAACTTTACTGAAGACTTGGTTATGTCCTGAACTTCATAACATTCTGTCAACTTTTACCTCTGTCTTTCTCTTCCTCTAGGACAAATCTCTACCCCTAGCAGTTATAGCCACACCCAGGCCCCTGAGATGCATAAGCCATACCAAAATTATTCTAGAAACTGTTCTGCATCTCCTTACTTCGAAGCCTAATACAATCATGTATTACACAGTGACATTTTAGTCGTTATGTACCTTGTGTCTGTTGTCTGCTATGCTGGCTCCCCTCTCAGATATTTCTTCACAAATGATTTTCAGAGGCCTACAAAAATTCCACTCTTCTACAATCAAGTCCAGCACAAAAGAAACACCATGCTTCCTTGAGAATTCAAAATTCTTATCACTGGTCTTACTGGCTCTGACCAGTCTCAACTGGCTTGTGTATGTACTTTATGCTTCAACCAATCACAGGACGGGGGTGCTTTACTTGAACCACTGAAAGTAAGAGAAGGAGAGTTTCTGGGAAACAAAGCAAGGCATTGTAGTAACAAGATGGGGTATAATTGATGGCTAAGAAAGTAACAAACAAGAAAAGTCCGTTACAATGCCCATGCCCCACATCTCTTCCCATGTTCAAGGGAGAAGAGGTTAGAACTCAGAAAATACAGTCAGTCATTTGTCACTTAACAACGGAGAAATGTCATTAGGCCATCTTGTCATTGTGCAAACAACATTGAATGTACTTAAACACAAAACTAGATGGCATAACCTACTATATATCTAAGCTATATGGTGCGGGCTATTGCTCCTAGGCTACAAACCTGCATGGCATGCTACTGTACTCAATGTTGTAGGCAATGGTAACACGTAGTAAGTATTTGTATGTCTAAACATAGAAAAGGTACAGTAAAAATACAGTATAAAAGACAAGAAATGGTACACCTGTGTAGGGCACTTACCATGAATGGAGCTTGCAGAAATGGAAGTTGCCCTGTGTGAGTCAGTAATCGAGTCAGTGAATGTGAAGGCCTGGCACATTACTGTACACTACTGCAGACTTTATAAACACTGTACACTTAGACTACACTAAATTTATAATAATTTTTTTCCTTCAGTAGTAAACTTAGCTTACTATAACATTTCTACTTTATAAACTTTTTTATTTTTTAACTTTTTGACTCTTGTGATAACAAATTTGCTTAAAACACAAGCACATTGTACATCTGTACAAAAATATTTTCTTTTTTTATATCCTTATTCTATA
>NW_012149385.1:393983-394604 GCF_000956105.1 Propithecus coquereli
TCTTGCCTTTAGATTTTCGTTTGGATAATTACACGCCCTGTTTAGTCTCTGAGCCAGTAGGTGGTGTTTGTGGGTGAGATTCGACCACACCCTTTAATGATGAATCCGTAGCTGCAGTAAAAGGGTGTGCAGGATGACCTCCCTGTCAGTAGGTGGCACTTGCAGTGAGGGGAAAGCTGCAGTGCAGTTTTTGGGTCCTGTATCCAGCTCTTATTTCTCTAGAGAGGCCCTCTTGTGCCTCGGGTGGTGGGTGGGGCCCTGGGACTTCGAGGTGTTTCCTGGTTCTCCACCTCATTGGGGGCAGGACCAGGAGTGAGTCTGGGTGGAGCTGGGTTGGGTAAGCCTGCCCTCAGGCTCCATAACTGCTGATAGCAGAGGTCAAAGGTCTGTTCTTGGTTTCTGTGCAAAGCTGTGGGGAGGGGCTGAAATGGCTCCACTCAGCTGAAAGTCTCGGCTTGGGGGGTGGGGCTGTCTGAGACCCACACTCTGGAGCAAGTCTTGCTCGACTCCACCCTCCCCGCTCTCCATGCCCTCTCCCAGGCCTCTGCCAGAAAGCAGGACCTCAGGCTGATGGATCTCCCCTGGCTGTGATGTGGGCCGGGAGGTTTCCTATCCAGGATC
>NW_012149385.1:406444-408384 GCF_000956105.1 Propithecus coquereli
CCCCCCCACCGAAGTCCGTGTTTCAAATATGTCCATCCTTCGGGTAGTGCGCATTGCACTCCTTGTGTATACAAATACCCCTCCCCTCCTCCCTCCTCCCCCCTCCTCCCGCTGCCCTTCCTGTGGTACAGATGATTAGGTTAGGTGTGTTCATTTTTAGTTAGACTTTCTGTCCTTTGTTCAGAAACATATAAAACTAGAGATGGTGGCATGAAATACTAGCCTGAAAACTCCTCTATGCAAGAGAATTAAAATCTTTTAGGCATTTTCACTTCCTGGGTTCTCTAAAAATATTACCAAAGATGTGCACACGTTTTATACATAAAACATTCCTTTTTCTGTTTTGCTTTCTGACCTAACTGAATACCACATGCTGAACATTAAGATGATAAAATATTAAGTGATAAATTATTTTGATTTATTAGTTGATTTGTTTTATACCTAATGATACAGATTATATAAATAAAATTTCAAGTGATAGAAAGTATGATGTGTTGCATAGATAACAATCTACCAAAAAAGTGACAAAAGATATTGATGTAAATGATTAATAAGATGATTTTTTTTCAGTAAGCCACCATTGTGTGTACTTCATTATTTTCTCATTTTTACAAATGGAGCAAATAAATCTTCATTGACCCTTTTATTTCTCCACCCTTTCTAAGATGTAGTTCCATGAAAGCAGGCACATGAAATGGTGAGGCCATTGAACAGTTTAAAGTGTATTCAACCATGGCCTGCCTTAATATTCGAAAAAGCTGAGGGAGTATATTAAAAATAACAGTCAAACAAACAAACAAGAAATAGCCAATGCCCTTGAATTGCTCTGGAACCCATATTCTAACCATGTCAGAATGTTCAATGTACTATTGATCATTCTAACAGTATAATCAGTTAGAAAAGGTATAATATCATATATACCAATCCAGAATCCAATTTGCACATTGGTTCCCTACTCCACCTGAATTATCCCTTCAGTTTTGCCTTTACCACGTATACACTGCCCTCAAGTCAGCTCTGCGTACTCTCAAATTCAGGCTGAAATTCAGACTTTTTTATTTTTTTAACTTTTTGACTCTTGTGATAACATTTAGCTTAAAACACAAACGCATTGTACATCTGTACAAAAATATTTTCTTTCTTTATATCCTTATTCTATAAGTATTTTTCTATTTTGAAATTTTATTTTCTTTTACTTTTTGAATGTTTTGGTCAAAAACTGAGACACAAACACACACATTAGCCAAAGTCTACACAGGGTCAGTATTGTCAATATCACTGTCTTCCATATCCACATCTTGTCCCACTGGAAGTTCTTCAGAGGCAATAATGGTCAAGGAGTTGTCATCTCCCGTGATAACAAGGCCTTCTTCTGGAATGTCTACTGTGGGACCTGTCCGAGGCTTTTTTTTTAAATAAGTAGACATTTTTATGAGTACACTTTTGAGTACACTCAAAAACAGTAGTAAAGAGCATAGTATAGTAAATATGTAGACCAGTAACATACTTATTATCACTATCAGATATTATGTACTGTACATAATTGTATGTATTTTGTATATATTGTATGTATTTTATATGTATTTTAACCTGATTCTATCTGTAGACTCTTTACCTGCTCATGACAGAAGTTTGGCAAATGTTCTGAGGACTTCAGGCTTCGCTTAGGAATTTTGCTGTTTATGTATCTTAGGTCATTTCTCGATGATCCACACAATGTGTTGCTCATTTCTTGTAATGCATCCTATTAATTTTTTTATAGTTTCCTTAAGATTTTATCAGGAGGTTTCAGTATGAACTTCAGGGTTAGATTTAGTCATAGAAAAAGTGAAAAAAAAAGAGATGTATTTACAGAATCGAAATACTATTTTCATAAAATGCTGATTCAAATGAAGTATTTGAAAAAAGGTGCTTCCTAAAACTTATAAAAGTGAAAATAG
>NW_012149385.1:410355-421122 GCF_000956105.1 Propithecus coquereli
ATAATTCTTTATTTATTCTTCATAAACTGCTTTGAGTTTATGAAGTTTATGATTGCATGGTTGTGTTCTTTTTTTTTTTTAATTTATGGTGTTATTTGACCCTTCTTACCTCTAGCTCTCTTAAGAGCTCCTGGTAGGAGTAGGGATTGTAAAGATTTCTCATTGATGCTGTCAAACTATGGAGTAAAAACAAGGACTGAACAGAACAAGAAATAGTCTAATGTCTGAATGCCTTCCAGTCTCCTGTTGGCACTTCCTATTGGCAGCAACCAACGTGATAACACAGGTAACGGGAAACTGGGTGACGACCTTCACAGGAATTCGACCCTGACACTGGAGAACAGAAAATGAATCTGGGGTGAAATACTGGCTGTGCTCCAGAAAGAAATAGCCTACAGGCCTTGCAGTGGTAGGATCAGACAAGAAGGGACAGAGCATGAATGGATGTGAGTTTGTAGGATGATAGGCCAAAGGACATAGAATATTAGGATATTTAAAGGAGAACTCATTGGTAGAGGAAAGCCCACTTGTAAAAAAGATTCAATATTATGTTAGAGCACTTAGAGTAGGTCCTATTAGTTTATTGGGATGTCTCCTTGAAACTTAAACATGAAAATGACCTACAGAAAAGTAGATGAGGCATTGGAACTTTAACAAATTCATATTTAGGGAGGATATCAGAAAATTCAGAGAGGTGTCTATATTAGAATAGATTTACTATGTAAGTGGTGGTTTCCAGTATCTAAATATGTTTTCTCCCTACTGTTAAGGGAACTTCTTGTACAAAATGACTAGTTCATGGGAGGGAGGCACAAGTATGTCTAAGAAGCTCAGTGGAGAATACAGGATGGTCATCAGTGGTGATGATGTGATTCTAGAATGACAGAGGCCAGGTGGCAAAGTTTTTGTCAGAAACAAGATACACATAATTTTTGTAATGGGCAGATACGTTAACATGGCCATTATGAAACCTTGACGCATAGTGGTTGTTGCCTCCGTCATATGCCTCATTCAATTCATCTTGCTGGCCTTTGCAAAAAACAGATGGATGCTGGTATGATTACAAGTGACTACCAAAAACTGTGTATTTGCCCCAATCACAGATGCTATGTCAGGTCTTTGAGTTTTACTGGAGCAGAGAAACACAGCTTCTGGTACTTGGTAACTAGCTGTTGATATGACAGAACATTCTTCTCAATACTTGTCAGTAGGGCAGATCTTAAGGAATTCACCTTTCCTGGCAAAGACAGCAGTGCCCTTTCATTGTCTTGTCCCCAAGCTATGTTAACTCCCCTGCTCTCTGTCATAAAGGGTTCCAGTGCTTCAACTTCTTAGTGTGTATATAAATTTTCTGGAGATCTTGTTAAAATTAAGATTCTGATTCAGGAGTCCCAGGGTGCAATCTGAGATTTTAAATTTCTAACAGTTTGTCTGTTGATAGCAATATTACTTAACAAAGATATAGGCAGAGGTCTTGATCTTGGCAAGTAGGTGACTATCATTCTGGTCCTGTAGATGATGATTTTATTCAAATTGAATTTGCTGAGAAAAATCCTTCAAATACCGATTTACTAAAAAAGACAATTGTATGCCAGAAAGTGAAAAAATAAACCTTATAAAAACGTAGAGTCCTGCCAACCCAAACTGTTTGAGTTTCAGTGGTTCTAGATATTTTATTGCCTTCTCTAAAGCAAAGGTAAAAGTAGTATTGCACCTCACATCTTAAGAGGATCCGCAGCATTTGGTGGTCCTCTTGGATTTTAGAGATTCATATAATGATCTTAGGAATACTACTCTTACCCATTTATCAGATGACTTGCAAGGCCTAGAACAAGAGAGGGCAGTATAACAAGCTCAGCTTTCAGGGCAAGCTTTTCTGTGACTTGGACTCGATAATCTACCATGGTTTTGGAAGTGTCTTAGGTAGATAAGAATAATTTGTGGGAGTCTCTGCCCTGCCTCATTAGGAGCATCACAGCACAGTCCCACATATTTTTGGAGCAAAGTCTATGGTTTAAAACTACTTTCCTTTTGAAAAACAGTTCCAGGAAAACTCGAGATCCTGACTGTGGGTACTAATTGTCTATGTGGCATGATCTTTTCATTATGAGCAGAGAGCAGAGTGTTAATAAAATGCTCTAAATCTAAAAGCCTCACAGGCACAGCACTAATCCATTTTAGATTGAAAGCAATACATTAAAAATTAAGTTTGAGCATGTCTAAAAGTCACAAGAAAATTATATAAGCAAATCACCTATTTCTGTAGCTCTGATGCTTCTCGCTCAAAATATACCTAGAGGCTTGCATGATTCCTTCTAACAACAGAGGAATAAAAGACTCAAACCTTGTCTGTAGATGGCCCAGTACAATATGTTGATGTGAATCAGGAATAGACTGGTGTAGGATTAGAGACCGATCCAGGCATAGGCCTGAAGGACCATGGTGAAAGAAAATCTTTGCATTGTTTTGAGCAGGATAGTTGTTCTACTTTGCATGGAGGCAGAAGTACCTGAAGTATTAATTTACTCTGACCCCTGTGCAGTGCTGGACAGGTTTGCTAACTGCCACTGCATGGAGGATAGCAAAGATCATCACAATGCCAACCACCAGCAATAGAAGTGCAAATACTTCCACCCACTGCATCTTGAGCTATAGTTTTATCAATTGCTTGAGTCCAGTGAAATACAACACACGCAACTAGTTATATTAAGTGTTAGTAAATGGATTCCTTACTTACATATAGGCAGCAAGGAAAAAAAGAAGTCATGGATCCACTGTGAGCTGGTCCCTTAAGGCTTGAGAAAGCTGCCCTGGATGGATAGATCCTTGACTGTGCAGGCCCAACCTACACTGCAACTGAGGGACCCCAAAGGGCAGCCCACCCAGGTTATAGACTTTAGGGGCAACATTACTCCCTGAGAAAAGCTTTGAAGGACATTCTGATTCCAGGGAGGGAGAAACAAAACCAGGGCTGTCCTTGGGCAGTTCCTCCCTAACTCAAGATGTTACATCCCCGGGCCAGTGTGGTGGCTCACCCCTATAATCCTAGCACCCTGGGAGGCCAAGGTGGGAGGATCATTTGAGCTCAGGAGTTCGAGACCAGCCTGAGCAAGAGTGAGACCCATCTCTACTAAAAATAGAAATAAATTAGCTGGACAACTAAAAATATATAGAAAAATTTAGCCAGGCATGGTGGTGCACATGCCTGTAGTCCCATCTATTTGGCAGGCTGAGGCAGAAGGATCGCTTGAGCCCAGGAGTTTGAGGTTGCTGTCAGCTAGGCTGACGCCAGGGCACTCTAGCCTGGGCAACAGAGTGAGACTCTGTCTCAAAAAAAAAAAAAAAAAAGTTACATTCCCTGAGAGGGACAGAAACAAGTCCTGGGCTGTTTCATGCAGCTCCTCCCTGTCTCAGGATATTGCGTTCCCAGCACATTCTACAGTTATTCTGGAAAGGGGTGGGTGGAGTACTGAGTCTGTTGAAGGTCACTTGGGGAACTGTCCTGCTTGCAGTAGCAAATGTTTAGGGGTCTGCAAAAAACAAGAGTGAAACTCCAGGGGCAAGGAAGTCCCAGAAAAAGGTGTGTGAAATTATTTATGGGAGTGAATAAAAAGTGTGCAAATCTTTGTGTCTCATATTAATGACACAAAATACCTACTTAAGAGGAGGCACTCAACAGCCATATAGACAGGTTAACTTCTCATGTGATCAGCTTCTTTCCTCAAACACTTCAGCATGGGGGCGATGGACTCATGAACAGGTGGCAGGGAGAATGAACTCAAAAAAAATGGTTAACTCTTATCAGGGCTGATCTAGGCACTTTCACCATGGATACCCAACTTGCGAGGAGCAGAGGCTATTCTTTAGATGGGCTTCTCTTTATAAAGGATCTCTTTGATTCTGTAGGTGTAGCAATTCATCTTTAAGAGTATCCATATACGTCCATGTACGGTATTGTCTTCCCTGCTTTTAGGACCTGCACCATCACCTAAAGCAGCTTACAGAACACCCAATATATTGAAATGGTATCACATAACATTACCTTGGTTCAAGGGACACACATTTCTTTTGGCAAGGGAGTTAAAGGAATGAGTTCATGACCACAGGATTCACTGTTTTTATTTGTTTGGTTGGTTTTCCTTAGTTCTTAATATTTTACTCCATCAAATGCGAAACAGCCATTATAGTATACAAGTATTGATAGAATTGCTACTTGATTTTTCAGCTAAGGTGCCAGCTTAGTGGACACATTCTGACAGGCTGTTGCACTGTTTTCCAAAAAATGGCATATGAACTCAACCAACGCCTGATATGTGGGGTGTGTACCCAACGGCTGGAATATACTTATCTGGGAAACCATGTATTCAAGCAAAACGAATCCCTCTCACCATTACACCTAGTGACCTTCATGTAGACTTTGTGTTTCCCTTCTTTGTGATCTTAGGTTCTATAGGATTAGATACTTTGCCTCCCACCTTTGTAATGCTTTGCCCTATGCTATATTTTTGTGACTTGAAAAAGTTGTGTATTATTATAATTTGACTATTTTAACTAGCAGTTTGAATACTTTAATCTTTTTATTATATTTTCACAGTCAGATTAAAATGGCAATATAGTATGTTAATAATTCATGTATTGATAGAGTTCAGAGGATATATTTTTATTATACCAGTCACTAAAGAAATGCACTGTAGGACACAAAATCTCTAATAGAAGGAAATACAAAAATGCTTATTATATGTAAATGATTAATACCAGAAAGAGAAACAAGCATTTCACTGAGGGCAAAGTGCACATAACGTGAGTACAATTGAAGAGAAATTCAGGATAAAAAAGTGAGAGTTAAAAAAATGGAATATTTGAGGAGGCAAAAATAAAGATATTTTAGAAATAAAGAGAAAAGAAAGTACTTTTTCTGTTGCTTGTACTCAAGTCTTGACAGATATATAGATGAGGGATTTTAAAAATAGAATTTGTTTTAACGTGTTAGTCAAGTTTTCTGTATAAATCTCTTACAATATTCTACCTTGATGTAAAATTAATATCAAATAGAATATCACTTATGGAGCAACAATGGATCCAACACTTTTTCTCTCCTTTAAATAGGCTGAGAGCTTAAGCAGCTCTATTGTAATGCAAATAATATTATTATTGTAATTTTTGATGGATATTTTCAAAAGCAGTTATTGCCTGTCAATAATGTTTATGATTATCCCAAATGCTTTAATGGCTCTCTGGAGATTCTGAAATGCAAGAGCAAATAAAGAGCTTTCAGAACAGACGTTAATGGAGACAAATAAAATCCTGTTAGTAGCTCGCTTCGTATAATTTCTTTAGCTCTTTTAAAGATTTTTGAGATCAAGAAAACCAGTAAATATTTACTAATGTTATCTTCAAAAATCCTTCCATCTTTTTCTTTGATCTTGACATATTTGGATAAGGGAATTATTAAATCTGTTTTAATACAGTGCTTTAAGTAGGAATTAGAGTGCTTGTTAGTGATTACTATTGGTGGTATTAATTGATAATAGTAATTATTACCATTATAAATGAGAAAATTCACGTTATACTTGCATAATCTAATGCAGAGTCCCAAAATACTTGTAAAAAATTAACACTGAGGTGAAATTTCTTGGCCATATCTTAGCTATTAGCAGTTCAGATGACATATTTATAATTTTAACAGTTAAGTTAAATGGGCATTAAAATGGTTAATGTTGTAAAATTATTTCAAAAATTATTATTGCAACCTGCTTTCATTTACAATCACACCGAAACAAATAGCCAGAAAATTCTAGTAAACTATTATAAGAATGTGTTATTCGGCCTAGTAAAAATGTGGAGGAAGTAACTATTCATATAAATTATTTATATAAATAGTGCTTTATAGGTTTGAAAACATTTTATGTACTGGATATCACTTTACTCTAAAATAATTTCATGACATTTTATTTTTAATTAACATGTCCTAATATGGCAGTTTAAATTATTGCTTATTTCACTTACATATATTTCTTCTTATTTTCTTTTTTAAACATTTCTCAATGTGGCTTTTTATTTCTGCATTTTACTGTATTGAATTCTTAGATTTACGTATTAATATAAACTATCTAGATGTAGGTTAAATTTGCTACTTACTATAAAAGAGACAAAAAGCCAGTATTTAATAATTTATGTGTGAAATAAGTAGAATCTTAAAAGAGTCATATTATAAATTCTTACATTAAAAAGAAAAACACATTATCAAAACTTTAAATATTTCATTCCACTCTCTTCTTGCTTGTATGATTTCTGAGAAGTCAGATGTAATTCTTATTTTTGCTTGTCTATAAGTATGAGCATTTTTTTCTATGGCTTGTTTCAAGATTTTTTCTTTGCTTTTAAGTTTTCAAAGTTTGAATATGATAGTTTTTGTTTTGTTTGTTTCTTCATTTTTGGTACTTTCTCTGTGTTGTGTTCTCTGAGATATGCGTAGGTATAGTGTTGTTTATTTTTTTATGCTTTTTAATGTTGTCATTGGCATTTTTCAGTATTTATCCTGCTTGGTGTTCTCTGATATTCCTGGCCTGTGGTTTGGTGTGTAATACTAATTTGGGGAAAACATTCAGTCATTATTACTTCAGATATTGTGTGTCTATTTGTTTTTCTCATTCCTCCCTTTTGGTATTCCCATGCACATACGTTACATATGTTGTAGTTGTCCCACAGTTCTTGGATATTTTGCTCTGTTGTTTTCTTTCAGTTTTTTTTGTTGTTGTTGTTGTTAATCTTAGCTTTTAGGTTTCAAAGTTTCTATTGAGATATCCTCAAAATTCCAGGTTATTTCTTTAGCCACGTCCAGTCTTCCAATAAGCCTATCAAAGACATTCGTCATTTGTGTAATAGTGTTTTTAGTGTCTAACATATCTTTTTGATTCCTTCTTGAATTGTCTTTACTCTGCTTATGTTACCCTTTTGTTCTTGCATGTTGTGTTTTTTCATGATAACCCTTCGTATAATAATCATACTATTTTTTTCCAATTTCTGCTCTGATAATTCCAACAAGCCTACCACATCTTATGCTGTTCCTGATGTTTGTTCATTCTCTTCTGCATTTTTTTTCCCCTTTCGTATGCCTAGTAATTTTTTGTTGAAAGGCAGACATGATGAACTTGGTAAAAGGAATGGTGGTAAATAGGCCTTCGGTAATGAATTGGTCAGACGTGGGGGGAGGGAAAACATTCTGTCCTGTGACTCGGTCTTAGACTGCTGATAAGCCTGTGATGCTGGACTGGGAACTTCCTCAGGGCTTCTCAGGATTCCACTTAAGTGGAACCCAAGGGCTGGAGGGGGCTGGAGATTTTTATTTTCCTCTCTTCCCCCACATGGAAGGCTAAAGGGACTAGATTTGGTTATTTCCTCTCCGCCAGGTTGGTTTGGCTCTGATAAAACCCCAGCAGGTTAGGCTCTGCTAATGGTTTCTCCTGAAGGCAGTCTTTGTTATGAGTTGAGTATATTTTAAAGGGGTTCTGTTTCCCCTCTTCCAGCCAGAAGAGGGGACACATTTCTCTGATATTCACTTTGAGGCTTGGGTGGAGCTGCAGAAAGTAAACCTCACAAAAGTGTGGGGGCTTCTCTCTGACTGGGTGCCCCCGAAGTTTTTAACTCTCAGAGTTTTCCACACTGAGCCTTCAGTAATTTCTTTCAGATTTTCCTACTCTGGCACTGGTTCCCACAGAGATTTCAACTCAAGCGTTTCTGCTTTGGTAAGTTGTGAATCTCACCCGCTTGCCCCTTCAATTTTGGAGGCAGCAATTGGCTCTATGACTTCAATTCTCTGACAGATCTAAGAAGATTTGCTGTTTTTCATTTTGGCCAGCTTTTTACTTGGTATTAGTAGTAGGGAGTGCTGACTTCTAAGCTTCTTACATGTCCAACCAGAAACTGGAAGTCCAGCAAGTACTTTTCAAGTTCTATTCAAAAAAGTTGTTATGATGTTGATTGAAATTATGAAAAATCAGAAAATAATTGAGAGTAAATTGGCATCTTCACTATATTAAATTACCCTTCAAGTAATACGTTACCAATTTCTATTTCTATTGGCAACTTTTATATCCTTTGGTAAATTTTTATAGTATTTTCTTATAAGTTTTATTTATCACTAATATTATATTTATCATTTTCAATACCATAAAGTTTTAAAAATTATGTTCTATAACTGTGTACTGCTAAAATGGAGAAAATGTACTTTTTTTTCTGTTGCCTTATGGCTGACCACCCACTTAGCAGGCTCTTTGATTCATTTTAAATAAGAGAGCTTCTCTTCATTGATCTTTGGTAACCAAAGAAATATTCATTTTTTTCATATATGTTGCCCTACCATAGCTTGATCATATATTCCTGCCCTCCTTTCTAAATGCATCATTTTGTATATGTTTTTTGCCCCCGCTTCTGTTGTGCTCCTATTCTACAAACTTTCTATCAATTCCTAGTAAGCCATCAAGGTCTTCCCTTTTCATGGAGTCTACACATGCTTCTCCTACAATGTGAAAAACTATCACCTAGTTTTGATTGATGGTATCTTTTTAGCTATCAAACTTAATCTAAATATCACTTTCCTAAGCACAATCTCAACTACCCAACCTAAAGTTCTCCCTACTCATCTCAATGGCAGTGTTCTGCTTTGGTTTATTTCTTTTCTCCTTAAAATAATTCAGTATACTTTGTAAACACATACTCATTACAGTGTCTGTTTATTTGCTTTAGTCTCCCTTCACTGCAATGCAAGCTCCATGATGGTACAGATCTTGTCCATCTTGCTTATAGTTGTCAAATTAGCACGTGACATGATGTATAATGCTTGATGGCCACTAATGAATATTTGATGAATTAAGAAACAAAAACTTAAAATATAAAATTCACAAGTATTGTAGTAAATACACTATTTAGATATATATTAATTTTTCCTAATTCTCCTCAAATTATACTACAAAAGATAACCATCTACTCAAAAAGTTAGTCCTACCTAACACAAATTGTTTTGGTGAAGGAGCTAAGAATGAAGGAGAAAAGTGGGAAGGAGTAAAAAAAGTTTCTACTCTCAAGTTCCAAAAGATGGAAATTATGTTACTACTATTCAAGAATTTGCAAAGTTTTGGGGGAGGAGTCAAGATGGTGGACAAGAAAAATCGCCAGTCAGAGTGTCTCTGCAAAAAAGACAAATTTTAGAAGAAAGAGAAAAAAATAAGCTAGCAGAGAAACATAGATTGGGTGAGGGTCGGAAGGAAGGGTGCCTGAAACTACAGGAGACTCCATTGGAAGACATTGTAGAGAACTGGAAGGAGAAAGGTCCTGAGAGACTTGGAGACCAGCGACAAGGATAGGTGGAGCGGTTAACTTCTCCCTCCCTTGCATCTCGGACTGTTGGTGGGCTCCTGAGCGGTTGGAGAGACCTGCCGACACCAGCCCAGAGACGGCTGCCGCCAGTGAGCAGTGGCCTCTTGCGGACAGGCGTCGGGCTCCCAGCTCCCTTGGGACACCTCCCTGCAGGCAGATCTGAGCCTATCGGCAGATGCCACAATGCTCCATTCTCTCCTTCCCCTTCCCTACTGGTGGGTGCCCAGAGAGACAATTTAACTGTTACACGGAGGCATCTCCAAGAAATGGGACCTTTCCTTTTGGGGTCCTACAGCAGATCGAAGGGTACTCAGACTGCAAGTTCCCTACCCGCCAGCCCTCTTAGGTGCTACTTGCCTGGGGACTCCAGGAGAGCGGGGCAAATCCTGAGGTGGAGTGACATTGATCCAGCTTGGGCACCCTGTAGGTGATTCAAGACCAGCACCCCTCCCCCTGGCAGGGTCAGGGATTTATCTCCAGGGCCCAGGGGACAGGTCTGCAGACCAGACCCCATACACCCAGGTCATGATCCCACTGCCCCAGGGCACAGAAGAGAGATCTGTGAAAGAGCCTATTGAGGAGTGTGTGCCTTCAGGGGCAGATCAGCGTGTTGGAGCAACAACCCTCCTCCCAAAAGAGGGCTGTGCACCCAGCTCAAGCTATGATCCTGGGTAGGGAACTTCCTAGCCCACATCACAGCCAGGGGAGATCCATTGACCTGAGGTCCTGCTTGTTGGCACAGGCCTAGGAGAGGCCACGGAGAGGGGGGAGGGTGGAAGGGAGTGAGACCTGCTCCAGAGTGTGGGTCTTGGACAGCCGCAGCCCCCAAGCCCAGATTTTCAGCTGAGTGGAGCCATTTCAGCCCCTCCCCGCAGCTTTGCACAGGAACAAAGAGCAGACCATTGACCCCTGCTAACAGCAGTTGCAGAGCCTAAGGGCAGCCTTACCCAACCCAGCCCCACCCAGACTCACTCCTGGTCATGCCCCCACTGAGGTGGAGAATAAGGACACACCTGGAAATCCCAGGGCCCCAACAACCACCCACCACCCGAGGCACAAGAGGGCCACTCTAGAGGAACAAGAGCTGGCTACAGGACCCAAAAACAGCACTGCAGCTCGCTCCTCCCTGCAAGTGCCACCTACTGACAGGGAGGTCATCCTGTACACCCTGTTACTACATCTACTGATTCATCATAAAGGGTGTGGTCGAATCTCACCCACAAATACCACCTACTGGCTCAGAGACTAAATAGGGCATGAAATTATCCAAACGAAACTCTAAAGGCACAAAGGAACAACTGATCCCGTTGGGAAGGAACCAGCGAAAGAACTCTGGAAGTATGAAGACTCAAACGGAAAGCGCACCCCCAAAGAGGAACAACAGCTTCCCAG
>NW_012149385.1:428882-430329 GCF_000956105.1 Propithecus coquereli
AAGCAATATGGAGATACTTTAAAGAGACACAAGTAGAAGTACCATTCGATCCAGCAATCCCATTACTGGGCATCTACCCAAAAGACCAAATGATACTGTATAAGAAAGACACCTGCACCCGAATATTTATAGCAGCACAATTCACAATTGCAAAGATATGGAAACAACCCAAATGTCCATCAGTACATGCGTGGATTAATAAAATGTGGTCAATGTATATGGAATACTATTCAGCTTTAAGAAACAATGGTGATATAGCACCTCTTGTACACTCCTGGATAGAGCTGGAACGCATTCTACTAAGTGAAGTATTCCAAGAATGGAAAGACAAGCACCACATGTACTCACCATCAAATTGGTATTAACTGATCAACACATAAGTGTACATATAAGAATATCACCTATTTGATGTCCGGCAGGGGGAAAGGGGAGGGGGGACGGGTATTTGCATATACAAAGAGTGCAATGCGCACCATCCAAGGGATGGACACGCTTGACACTTGGACTTGGGGGGAGGGGGGAGGCAAGGGCTACATACGTAACCTAAACATCTGTACCCCCATAATATGCTGAAATAAAAAAAAAGAAAAAAAAGAATTTGCAAAGTTTTATACATAATTCCTAGTCAAAATGATGTCTTAAGAGACCTAAATAAACTTCTTGATTCAAAATAAATTTGAATATAGATGAATATTATTAGAGTATTTAGAATATCACTGGAAATATATTTAAAGTCATATTTCTAGTCCTAATGATATAGGTCATATGAAGATAGACATTTGTCACTTATTATGGATGAAATTATCTAACTGAACCCATGAGGCTGCAAATAAAGATAATTGAAGATTTAATTATACTGTCGTGGTACCTAAACAGGGTTCAAATCTCACCTAAGAAACCCCTGACATTTAGTTAAAAGAAATAATAAACCCTACACTGTAAGAAATAGTAGAAATGAAATTCATTTTATGAAGTATAACAGGGAGCAGGAAGATAGAGATGGAAATTCCAAATTAAACACAAACATAAGCAGCCTCTGATTTGATGTGTGTGAGGAGACTGATTTATAAACATTAGATTTCCAAAGAAATCTGTATTTGCGTATGGATTCTTAAACTGTGGTTTATAATTTGCTCTAACTCTTCTTGATTATGAGAGAAATGAAGCTATTATATGTCTCTAACACAGATCATGTATTTGGGTTTGAATCTCAACTCAAGCATTTACCTTAAAAATGTGGTTAAATATTTTAAACATTAGTTTTTTTTCCTATCTAAAATATAATACATCCTGGAAAAGTTTGTGGGAACATTGTATGGGGAAATATGTTTAAAATTTATTAATGTCCTCAACATCAATTCTTTCTTTCTTTCCCTTCCTTCCTTCCTTTCTTCCTTTCTCTCTTTCTCTCTCCCTTCCTTCCTTCCCTCCCTTCCTCCCTCTCTCT
>NW_012149385.1:431469-431966 GCF_000956105.1 Propithecus coquereli
AAAAATTTGTTTCCTTGCCCTTTCTATTATAGCTTATAGAGGTCAACAGCATTGCTTGACTCATGGTTCTTCCTTCATCTTCAAAGAACATTACTCCAACTTCTGCTTCCATTATTACATATCCTCTCTTAATTCAATACTCCTGCCTCTCTCTCATAAGCACCCTTGTGATTACACTGGACTCACCCAGATAATCTAGCTTCATATCCCATCTACTGGATGATCTAGGTTAATCTCCCATTTTAACCAAGTAAACAGTCTACAAAGTACCTTTGCCATGTAAGATACCATGTTCACAGGTTCTGAGGATTAGGAAATGAACATCTTTGCTGGACCTTTAATCTGTTTACTACACATCGAGTTTCTATCTACCACAGTAGCGATTCAATTGTTTTCCCTTTCCCATTGTGGAAGAAAATAGTTTGTCTCTATTTGCACACTCATTTCAATATTCTTGATCTAAAATTATGTATATGCTTTGAATTCTCCTTTGATCT
>NW_012149385.1:433886-436125 GCF_000956105.1 Propithecus coquereli
TCAAGCATATATGTCTATCTATCATCTATCTATAGTTTACAGGATTACTCTTATGAAAATATATTTTGCCTATGAGAAACAGTATAACTATTCCTCAAAATGTCAAACAAATAGGTACCAAAAACATAGAAATTCTCCTCCATCCTAGGACCCTAAGGACTCCAAAAGCCTCCCAGGCCATTGAGGTCCAATTCAAATGACATTTCTTCTAAAAAGCTTTATCTATTTCCTTGAGCGTCAATGACTTTTTCTTCTGTGTTTCTATAGTTCATTTCTCATGTGTTTACCATTTTCCAAACCTGGCCTTCTTATATATTTATCTGTGATAAGGAGTATATTAGCTCCTTAAAGATATGGATCATGCTTTCCTTCATGCCTTTGTACACAATAGACAATAAATATTGCAGAAACACATGAATTGAGAAGCACACTATAAAAATGCATATTGACTTTCTGGAAATATTAAACTATTTTCAAATTTTAGTACTGAAACCACAATCAGTAAGTTAAAATATACCCTAGATTATTTTCTGAAAAATAAACAAAACAATGGAGTTATCTGATCCAAATAATATTTTACACTTCTTTCTTTCTTTTATTGTATTTTCTCCACTTCAATACTTTAAGACAGTATCAAGCACTTTTGAAAGTTGATTTTTTTCCCCCAAATAAGATTTACATGAAACCATTGATTATTTAGAAAAGACATGAGTTGCTTTTTGGCCAACTATCCAATCACATAGTTTGTAAATAAATACTTATACCCCCTTGGTTCTCGAATTTCATAAAGCTATACATTGAAAGCAAACTTTTTATTTTAATCGAATGGCCATCAAGAATCAAAGTCACCAGGCAACTACAAAGCCTTATCTTTTTTGTATTTCTCCGAGTTTATAATGCGCCTTCAGAAGTCACAGCGTGGTTACCTGAAATTTCCTAACTAATCCCTAATTATAGAATTATAAGAATATTAAAAGCCCAGGCAGAATTCACCCTTTCTTTATAACAACAAGAATCAATTTTTTTTTTCTTTATATTGTGTTTGTGAGCCCAGCCAAAGCTATTGTACTGATTCCTGCTTTTAAACAGGCACCTTGTTGTCACAGGTCTTTTCACTGCATATTTGCACCTCCGATTTTGGAAGCTGGCTTCATGTTTTGGCCTTTCATTGTAATGAAATTCTGAATATGTTCACTGCAGATTAATCCACTTTTTTATTCTCAGGAAAAAAATGCAAATGTCAGTCTGTTAGTTCTCTGTGTGAGGTTTGAAAAACTGGTCGTTCTGCACTTCACTGATTCCAAGTTTTATGCTAATATTTCTTTTGTGAATTACACGCTTTAGACTGTGAACTCTTGGATTAGTTTTGGTTGCTAGCATTCTTTTCTTCTTTTCTGTAAAGTAGATGTTGTCGACAAAAAGCCTACATGCTTTATTATAAAATCCACCTTTTGTGAAATTATTGTTTTTGACAATAGGGTATATTTTCTCTTGTATTAATTTTTTTCTCCATTAGCTATTAACTATCCTGTTCTTTCTTCTTGATACTAAATCACCCTTCAATGTCATTCATTTACTCTTGACAATATAATTTTTGTATAACCTATAAAACAATTCAGACTAAAAGATATATGATGAATCCTTAACTATGTTTCTAGTATTGGACTAGATATCGTGAGAAATGAAAAAGCCTTGCTTACGCTAACATATTTTCTTTTTCCTTTGTCTTTTTCATTTTCTTTTTTCTTTGTGGTACCTGTGAGCATATCTGGAATGCCTTCTCCTGTTAGCCACTGCATTTATTACCTACACATAGTGAATTACTCAACCAGGTGACAACAACTCCTGGAAACCTTTCAATGACATCCACTCCAGGATGGATTATCTATTTCCTTTCCTGTGTTCTCATAATACCTTGTTTATAGATCTATAGTTGTGGCATCTGTGCTTTATGAAACTTTGAACTCTTTTTAAGACCCTGGCTTCATCTTAATTATCTTAGTTTCCCCAAATTGTAGCCCAGTATTGGGTGATAGCAAAATAAATGGATTTCCATAAAAGCTTGCATTCTGCAGAATCATGTACTAAAAATCACAGAGCTAATGAGAGAGTAAGGGTTGGGGAGGCCTCCCAGCATCAGTGTTACTTGTTAGTGAAAGCACTAATAGATAACAAAATTGTATGGATTTTTAAGGGCCTGGTGATTAAGTTTTGTTTTAAAGCATTTAAAAATACTAGT
>NW_012149385.1:437125-438661 GCF_000956105.1 Propithecus coquereli
TTTCCTTAGGAAATGCTACATATTCCATTAGGAAAATCAGATACAACAGATATTTAAAGAGTAGTTTCTGAATTATTTATCTCAGTGTTTGACAGTGTTTGGTCCACTATTCTAGTTGTGATACACCTTGATATGTTGGGAATCTTTAATTTGAAGTTATTTGGTGAACCTAAAATTAGAATTATTATTAATAGTATGCTTTATGTAACAATTTATTTGAGTTTGGTGGCATTTTTTTCTTCTAGTGCTTTTGAGCCCTTTTCATCTTTCATTAGCTCAGAAGTAAGCTCTGTAGACAGGACAAGCACCTTCACAATGGTCAGAAAACCTGCCCAGCAGTCATAAAATAGGACGAAATCCTAAATCCCATGACTAAGAGGCACTCCCAGAGTTCAAATTTAGGCAGTTCTATTCAGCCAGCATTTTTTGCATTCTTACCACATGCCAGGCACAAGTGAATATTTGGAAGGCAGATGATGAATAAGATAGAGTCTCTCCTCGAGGATCTCAAAAAGTAAGTGACTTAACCAAAGTTCCAGCCAAGGCTTTTCAGTAATTGTGCATGTGGACTTGGTCATCATTTTCTAACAGAGCACTTTTTACTTTTTCACTATGCTGATTGAAAATAAATGACCAGATGTTTTTAGTATAAACATAACTTTGCATATTTGCTTTTCATGTGTCCCTGGGAATGCAACCAGGCAGAGTCCATGTCCTTTGAGCGAAGCAATCCCCATGTCACCGTCTCTGATTGAGCAGTGCCCATCTCTTTGATCATAGGCAATTTGTTTCCCTTTCAGAACCATAATTTTCTCACTTGTAAAACTGGACTTACCACTATGTTTTCTTTCAATGTAATAAGTTAGGCCTTTGTTAATTTCATTAACGACACAACTAGAATTAGTGTATGGAAATGAAGTGCCATTAGATCATAGGTTTTTAGTCCGGTAGCATTTTCAAAATGAACAGTTTAATCAAATGCTTGAGACTGCAGAAAGAGTGATTGTAATGTCAGGAAGAGGGTAAGTTTTTATAATAAAAACTTAATGATGCAATTTTCTGGAGGCTGTGTGCATGGCTACTGCTCAGCTGGGTTTCCTATTGACTGCTTATTTGTTATAAAGCATATTATAGGTATACAATTTCAGCACACCCTAAGGCTTTTTTAAAGTTTCTGAGCCAGCATTAATTACATCTTTTGAAATAATCACAACTATTTAACCTGTGTTTTCAAAGTTCAGGAAAAAATATAAACAGCAATAAAGTAATTACTCTCCAAATTAAATGAGATCCTTCAAATGCTTCTAACACCAAGGTACTACACTCAGTCATTTATAAGATAGTCAGCTGTCTAACTTAAGTAGATCCATAATACTCACACTAACTCATTTCTTGTCACTTTTTAAATTGAAAATAATAAAATTTAGGCAACACTAGCTCTGGATGAAATGGACACGCAATTGCTGTATGTGTAGATATATAATGTTGGAGCTTGACTCTGTAGTCAGTCATATGTGAGCTTGACATCTAAACCGC
>NW_012149385.1:451026-452822 GCF_000956105.1 Propithecus coquereli
AGTTGGCCAATTTACTTGGCCTTCCTATCTTGAATGCAAAAGAGTTGGCATAGGGATAAATCATCCCTAAAGTTCAGTTCTGAAATGATATTATCCTACTCTACTGAGAATTTGTGAAGAGGTTTATCATGAATAAAATTAAGAAAGAATTTCCCCAACCACTGTTTTTAAGAATTTTTTTCTTTTTTAATCAACTTAGTAAAAGTTTTTCTTTTTGATTGCTCTTATCTAGAGTGTAAGTGTGTCTTTATGAGCAGTCTTAAATCTTTATAATAGTATGTAATTGACAACTTAAAAATGATCTTTTTTGGCTCAACATATGTTTCGGAGGGCCTATTTTGACTTCTAACTGGTAGGAAAGTTACCATTTGTTTAGAAATTGTGCTTTGAACAGAATTTTGACAATCACAATAATTTGAGCCCCTACAATACCTTTCTCCTTGAATCTCAAGACTCAAAGTTTACATGATCTATGGAACTCCACCTTCCTTGTGGATGACAAGGAACATAGATCATGTTTAAAAAGTTATTTTTAAATAGCATTCAAGTCACAGAAGCTGATATGAAATAAAAGTGGATGGAAAGTATTAAGAAATATTTGAGATTAGGTTTGTAATTATTATTTATGTATGTGGTTATCAAATACACTGACTTGATACTATTATAGTTCTTTAATATCCTTGTATTTCATTGAAATTAAATAAAACATGGTAAACATAAACTAGACTCTGTACATCCTCGATGGTCAACCATACTCATTCATAACTTTTTCTACTCTGCATCTGTTTTTCTTTGCTCTACCTTGAGAAACCCATTCACTTTATCTCATGAATTCTAACTCAAGCGTTTACAACTCATTCGACTTGCTACTTCCTTTTTGTGCTTTCTTTTACTATTTTCTATCTGAACCAAGATGAAGAGAAAAATTCCTTCCTTTCTACTTAAACTTGCATGCTATTTCCAAATTATAGCATATCACATTTAGTTGAAAATAATTGTAATGTTTTCATCTTTTCTCCTCTATCAAGTTTCTCTAGGAAGAGCTATATCTTGGTTATGTTTATGTACTCAGAAAAAGAAAGAATGATAGATGGTATATATTCAAATATTAGTACTTTGAGAAAATGATTGAAGATTACTTTTGGAGAAAGGTAATGTTTTTATAAAAATTCATACAGTAATAAATTCCATTTCTATACCCCTAGGCAACAATCCAAATTCCCTGATGTCTTCTGAAAATTTTCATCGTATTACTTCAACTCCAGCATGGAGCAATTACAAGTCCCACTTATGTTCACCTTCTCTCCTGAACTTGGGCCTCCATGATATTATTTTTGTTCATGCTACTATCAACATCCTGACTTTTAATAAAATGGTGTGGGTTTTCCTGAGCTTCTCATTCTGTTTCTCTCAAAATTCAGTTGAATCTACCTACTAAATAATATGTTTTTCAATTCCACAGTTTCTATCACTTTCTTTTCTACACAAAGCTCTAGGTATGAAGAAGTTTCTTCTATTCTCTAACTTGGACTTGGAATTAGTCTTCTGAATGATTTTCTTGATGCCATTTCACATTTCTTCAATTTTTCCCATACAGTGAAATTAAAACATAAAAACAATCCTATTACTCTTTTTCATGATACGTGTCATTCATTCTTAATTGCTCATAGAAAAGAGCAAATGAGTTTGCTTGATATATTATTTTTATTTCCAACAATGTTTCCAATCCTATTCATCACACATGCTTTTGCCTAGTTTTGTAGACATATTTTTATAGTTCAAGTTTCCTGAAAGAC
>NW_012149385.1:452872-454474 GCF_000956105.1 Propithecus coquereli
CATTTTGTAGGTGAGGATATTGAAGATGAAAGAATTTAAATAACTTTCTCAATTCACAGAGAGCTTGGGTTTGAACCCAGGAAGTTTAATGGTCTATGCACTACCTGATATAAAGTGTCTGGCACAGAGTAGGCAATCAGATGAAGGCTATTACTCACTAGTATTCATCTAGTCTTTCATAAAAATTGCTGATATTGGAAAAATGTAAAATTATGCCTATGATGGCTGAGAGGTGGAATATTTGTTCAAACAGTTCATGCCCCTACTTACTACGAGTTGGCTGGGACATCCTCATTCTGTAGCACTAGAACAAGCAGACGGTGCGATGCCATTACTTATGTGTATTATGGAAGCCTGAAAGAAATCGGGAGACAGGTAACTTTCAATCAGTAGCAGAACCTCACAAGCAAACTGACTACCTTCTTTGTATATAAACCACTGATTTGGGATCACTGAGTACCCAAGGAAGTAAAATACTTAGCTTCAAAGTAAGGATGAAAATAGACATCATTGTGGAAAAAGAACATTATTGTAGAAAGATATAAAGAAATAAAAGATAGAAAAAAGCAAAAATTTAAGGTAATAATGCAGGAGATATCACAAGAATGTTCTTAAGTACTGTCCTCTTAATTATACAATTATAGAATCTCAAAGTAAAGAGAAATAACCTTAGTCAGGTGCCCAGGCAAAATGTATGCAAGTGGTGAAAATTAACCCTGGGTTGAATTTTTATAGGGAAAAAAGGGAACTTACTACTGGCATAACAAGCATAAGTAGAGACAGTCAATATTTCTGGAAGAGAGTTTATCAATTTCAGTACAGAGAATATATTTCATGAATATAAGAATAATTGAAAAACTTATAATAGGAAAATTAGTATACTAGGCAAAATTATTAGAAGATTCTCAAAGGACCTTTCTTCCACTTTGAAAACTGCCTTCTCACCCACCATCCCGGTGTTAATATGACAGCTGTACCATCTATCAAGATGTTTTCCTTAGGAATTAGTTTCTGCTCTATGAATATATAGCTTCTTAACTTTCATTTATTATAAGCCTACAACCTATGTTGGGCCTCCTTTCTAGGAGGTCACAGTGGCCCAGTAAGGGGAAACATTAGAATTTTTTACATATATATTTAAAACAAATCTCAAGTTGTGAAATATAGGCAACATTTATGTTTAGTATGGTGCAAAATTACGAAAGTTTATTATAGAAAATAAAAATGATAAACTATATGCATATTATCTCTGAAGTGTCTTACAAGTATATGGAATTTGTGCTCTCTGCCATTGTGTACATGTGCGCAATATCCCTCATTATTTAATTTTCAAATCTTTTAAGCAAATATAAGTCAAGGTGTTAATGAACGTCATTCAGCATTACACTTAGATATGGGCGAAAGGTGCCTTAAGGATTAAAGAGCCCTGAATATTCCATTTATTAAGAACACATGGACACTTTTGTCACATAGGATCAAGGACTCAACATTAAACTCACCCTAAACATACACACTGGTTACTAACAACATTCAGTCCCCATGAGCACTTTTTTCTACAGCCCTTGCTTTATGTCTTCCGAATGACATTAACGTTGGTTAGTT
>NW_012149385.1:456019-457605 GCF_000956105.1 Propithecus coquereli
ATATGTCCCTTAGAACTTTTTCAGTTTGATTTGTAATTTTTAACCATTTAGCATATGGTTTCTTCTCTTCCTTTGGGCCCATCAAACATTAGGGGTAGACATACACCATTATCCGTTACAATGTTGGTACCATTTTCCTATGCTTATTGATATATCTGGAGAGTGTGTGCCTTATGGTAAAAGGAAAGCATTTTAAAGGTGAAATGTATGGTAGTAGGTCAGGGTGGTAAGTAAGTAATTTGAGGAATTTGACTGTCTTTCTCAAATTCTTTTTAAGTCATACAGATATCTGTTAACTGTCTCATCGAGTTTGAGATTTGAAATACAATTTTCCAGTTGAGAGCGATGGCTGTTTATCTCCAAAGATTTTGCAAGAACTGTGGATATCAGAATATTTCTCACTTTGCCTCCTGTATCATATTATTCTTCTACCATCTAAATATGAGAACATGAATAGGCCTCCAAGTGAGGGAAGCTTCAGCTAATCCAAAGCCATATATATGCAATAAAGTTTGTCATAAATATCTATTTCTACTCTTGTAGTGCTTCTCCCATATCTCTGGGGCATTCTCATTCAAACTACATTTTGAAAACATCTTTCTCCGTAAGAATCCTGTCTACTAGCTTCCTTGTTCACTACAGTGGACTAGATTTGTTCAGTACAGAGTATGGCACAAGTATGTAGGACAAGAAGAGGGAAGAAACCAGACTGCTCTCTCCTTATTCTTCTGGAAAAATCTCTGACAGTGACTGTGTTTCTTTTGTGGTTCTAGCTCCTGAGCAGACTCTGCTACCATGTTCCCAGCCCCCATCTGGCAACTTGTGCCTTTATTCCAGCTCTGAGCCTCAAGTTAGAACAGTGCTTCCTTTATGTCTCCAGCTGTATGAGGGTTTGCTGCTTCCCAATCTTGCTAATCCCGCAATTGTCAGGATTATTAAATTTCATACATTGGACTGTCTTACATAGGCTCTCTTTCTAGTCTGGATCCTGAAGTGAGTACCCACATCCACTTCTATAACAGCTACTGGTTCAAGCAATAGACACAGCAATCTGAATAGCTGCAAACCTAAGTGTCTAATGACTAATACAATTAAAAGAGATAATGTGCTTTTTGGACATCTCATATACTATAGTGATGGTCAATTAAAAGTTACTCAGGGAATCATTTTAAATTAATTGAATTACATAACAAATGACTCTTAATCTGCGACTTGTTATGATGAATTGTATAGGTTACATTGGGTGTGCTTTACTCCAGATCTTTGCTGAGTAAGATATAAACACAATATCAAGAAAATCCAGTGAGAATTTACTAAAAATAAGTTTCTCTAAGTAGGTAATCATTCTTCTTGGAAAAATGTCTCAAAGTAACTGTTTATTTGTTAACTGTTGAAGGAAAACTATGACAAATGGAAATTTTCTGTAAGTCCTAGATTCATAATCTTTCTCTTTCTCTGAAATAATTACTTTTATTAGAGTCTAAAAATATTTAGAAATAACACATATATTTTAGTAAAGGAAGTGATAAGACTTATTTTATTTTTTCATGAGATATCTATAATGTGTTTTATATATTCAGATTCAA
>NW_012149385.1:460146-462395 GCF_000956105.1 Propithecus coquereli
GTCAATCATTTTCCTGACATTTAAACTGACCCTGTAAGGGGAACCTGCTCAAAGAATCTTGGCAACATAATTATGCCACATTTTCTTTTTTCTACTTCTGACACTTGTGAGTTTTCTCATTTCTAATAAAATCCTCAATCAGAGACTGCAGTTAATACCATTCATTTACATATTGATTAGCAATGACATTTGCAAACGCACTGAACCCTTTATAGAATACAGTATTTGAATGACTATAAACAATAAAGAGGTCATCAAAATGTAACCTTATTAAGATGCTTTTGATTTCCATAATAACTGATTAGATTTCATCAACCTTTCACACAAGATCATTTAATATATATGTAGCAATACAGAAAGTTACCTTTATGCATTTTTATCTCTCTTGGTTGTTACTGTTATAGAAGAAGATTGAAATGATATACAGTACAAATTCATACTAGCAAACTTCATTTGCCCTCTCCCCTGTAATATCATACTTGAAATATTTGAAAATAAGACAGTCCTGGCAGTCGATATCAACTTATCTTATAAAAAATTATCTTGCTAATTATTCTTGTCTTCTTAAATTTTAAGCTTTTGAGATGGTTTTCAACAAGAAACAATTTAAACTAGATGTACTTATAAGGAGATCATGGACTGTAAGTGTTTCTTCAGCCCAGTGAAATCATGCAAACAATTCTATATACATATGTATACGTACATTTGATTTGGGGAGAGAATCTGTATGCTGCTTAAATATTCAAAGTTGTCAATGACTCAAAATTAAAAATCACAGATTGATACTAATAATTATTACACATTTAACTATTTTCATGACTGTAGCTTTCAACTTTAGTAGAACTTAGCAGTTATGCAAGTAGTTTATGGGGCTTTAGGTATTCTATTTAGGTGGGTTTTACTTCTTTGTATTTTCTACCAACTTGAGAAGGAATCACTGTCAAGGAAAACTGGTGGAAACATGAGGATGAGATTATAGGGGAAAAGAAGTAACAGAAAAGTTTATTGAAAAGTAGCTGCTATTGGCCAGTCATCATTCTAAGTGATTTACATAGGCTCTGTCATTTCACTGCCATAGCACTTTGGAGAACTAAAGCCAAGTGAATGTTTTTCCTCATGTTTTGCTGCTAGAAATGATGAAAACTGTTAAATGGGAATTTGAGCCTAGGTACATACAGTTCCAAAACCTCTGTGCATTCTTTCTGCTACACCGCATTGCCTCCACTGGATGTGAAAAATCCATCTTTTTCTCCAAATCTAGGATTAAAATAAAGACTTTAGAGTGGTTTTACTGTAAAACATAGATCTAAAATATATATATGTATATTTAAAGAAAAATAAGAATTGAATGGCCAAGTGCATCCATCATTCACTTTAAGAAATAGAATTTTATTAGCACCTTAGAAGCTCAATGCATTCCTTTGCCCTGTGACAGCCCTGTCCCACCTCATAACCCAAAGTTAACCATGACAATGAACAAGGATTTGATATTATTTGTTCTATCTATATCCTCAAACCATATGATTTTAACTTTTAACTATTTTTATAAATAGAATCTTCTGTACGTATACTTCTGTGATTGTCTCTGCTGTTCAACATTAATTTTTTCCAGTTTTATGCATGTTGTACCTTGTTTATAGATCATCCATTTTCACTGGATATAGTGTTCTATTATATAAATATGGTACACAATATTTATCCATCACCTTGTTCATATATATTTGCAGTGTTTCCAGGTTATCTATTACAGAGCTGCTACAAATAATATCTACATTTCTTGGTATTCATGTGTAAGAATATCTCTAGGGTACATACCTATGGTATAATTTCTGGATTTTAGGAAGTAGAACACTTCAATGTCAGTAAGTAAATAAAAAATAGATTTCATAAACTGGAGATTTTCCAAAGCTCTATATTTTCTACATCATGTGATATCAATTTTTTTAAGTTAGCCAAATGTTATGATGATGCTTTAATGTGGTTTTAATATGCATGTCCCTAATTACTAATGAACCTTGAGCATCTTTTCACATTTATGTAATATTCTGTAAAATATTTGCCCATGTCTTTAGACTTTTTCTTCCTACTATTAATATATTACTATTGTTTTTCTAGCTAAATTTTATAGTTCTTTTCTACATTATGAATATTAACTCTTGGATTAATATGTGTTGCAAACAAACTCATTTTGTGGCTTATCTTTTTGTTTTATAGTCCTTTTTGATTAACAGAAAACTCGTAATTTTAAT
>NW_012149385.1:466957-468398 GCF_000956105.1 Propithecus coquereli
GAACAAAAATCAGAAATTTCAGAGATGGTGATAAAAGTAATGAGCTCTTAAGAAATGTTGTTGGGGCTAGGACATTTAACCTTTGTAAACCAGAAAATTTATATTTCTTTCAATTATATTATTTTCTGACTTTTGCTTTACTACTCATTTCCCATGAAAACAAGCTGAATGTATGTCTTAGAACAATGACAACTGCAGAGCATGTGCAGGTCTCATGTTGCCCATTGCCTATTTTAATCAACTTTATTGTATTAAAATTTACACAAATAACAAAATGCAACCCTTCCACCAGTTCCAAGAGTTTTGATAAATTGATACACTTATGTGCCCCTGTCACAGTCAAGAAAAACATTATTCACTTAATTTCTTTCCCAGTCAGTCCCCACCTTTGGCCTCATTGATCTGCTTTATGTAACTATAGACTTGATTTCACTTTTCTAAAATTTCTTATACATTGAGTCATACAATGTACTCTTTAGAGCCAGACATCATGTTCTGCTTATTTTTTTATAGTTCATCCATGTTGTTGTACATATTATTTTGTTCTTTTTACTAAAGATTGCATGAGGGCATACCACACATAATACACATTACCCCATACACTACACTTGGTTTATCTGTTGACCTGGTGATGGATATTTGGGTTATTTTTAGATTTTGGCTTTTACCAAGAAAGCTGCTAGGAACTTGTGTATGCGTCTCTTTAAGTATATGCATGTTGACTTCTCTTGAGTAAATACTAAGAGTGGAATAAGTAGATTATATAGTAAGTGAATGTTTAACTTTTCAAGAAACAGATAAACTGATTGCCAAATTTACAGTAACATTTTATGTTCTCATCAGCAATGTATAAGAGTTGTAGATGCTTCATATTCTCACAAACACTTGATATTGTCATTCCTTAACTTCATTCATTCTAATAGTGCATCATGGTATCTCACTGTGGTCTTAAATTCCTCTGATTATGTTTGTGTTCTTTTCACATGATTTTGGGTCATTCATTTATCTCTTTTTGAAGAACTGTCTGCTTAAATATTTCCCCCATTTGATGGGTTCATGCTCTTATTGGTTTGTAAGAAATGTCTATTTCTTACATGTATGTATATATGTCTTCTGATAGATATATTTTCTTTCAATCTGTGGATTTTCTTAACTGTAATTTTTATCAAATTTTACATTTTGATGAGTTCTAATAATTAATTTTTGTGTTATGGTGTGTGATTTTAGTGTCCTAAGAAATCTTTGCCTTAGTATTGTAAAGATTAATGATATGTTATCCTTTAGAAATTTAAATATTTTTGCTTTTATATTTATGTTTATGGCTCTGTTGACCTAATTTCATGGTCAACCCTTTCTTTCATGTTGATCCTTATCTCATGAGATAATGGTCAAGGTTAATTATTTTTCTCATCAATATTATGTTGTTGTTCTAGACAAATTT
>NW_012149385.1:468448-471886 GCF_000956105.1 Propithecus coquereli
TATGTACTTACCCTTCCAACCTTTCCCCACCCTGCTTAACCTATGAGTACAAATACCACTATTTTAATATCAATAGAAAGTCTTTCTGAGCTCATTTACACCTGTACAAACTTACCATAATTTCTCCTATTTGTTTAATAAGAAACATATTTTTAGTTCATAGATTTAAATACTCAACCTTTAAAAAGAAAAGAAAGGTCAAAGAAGTCTGTAAGCTATCAATTCGAGGGTCAATAGAGAATGACTTAGTTTGTGGGAAAATGAGGATTTTAATTAGCATAGAGGTTTGGTAATGACACAAGATTTGGATTCAGACACATTTGGATACATTAACTGTCTAACTTTGTCTAATTTGTTTAATCTTCTTGAGTGTCAATTTCCTCACATAAAAATAAGACATAATAATATCAACCTCAGATTGTCATTGTGATAGACATAAGATGTGAAAAAATAATGCTTTGTATACTTTAGTGTGCTATTTAAATTGTATTTGTGATCATTAGATTTTAGATGTAATCTTGCCACATTATGAGTCAAAGAAAATTTTAAATATCTTAGGTAAGTCTGCTTTCGAAATAATTGTGGTAAATACATTTGTAGAGCAAAAATCATATTTTAATCCAGATAAATCCACACAATTGAACATATAAACTGGAATTCTTGAATAACCATCATCTTAAGATGATTCAATTATTTACTCATTCTAAAATAGTTTTAATCTGCATATGTGTGAATTATTTCAGTTTATGTATACAAGAGGGAAGAAAAGAATAGATTGAAGCATTAAGAGAATCTCCAGAGACCATGAGACTCAGAAATAATTAGGTACTCATCTACAAAATCACTCATGTGTTATGAGTATTGTACGTTGATTTGGAAATTACATTTTGCCCTTTCATTGGAGAAGGTTAACTAATTACTATGAAAAGTTCTTCAATTTAAGAGGCAAGAAAGGTCATTTCTTGGAAAAGCAAATGTACATTTTATTTTTTTTTGATAGTAGAATTTATTTTAATTTTTCAATCTGCAAAAATAATCTGAAGAACAAAAAACTGAACTATCAGTGTCAGTTTTCAGAGCTCTTACATCAAGAAACATTCTCTTCAAACCTATGACAATACCGTATATGCCACAATAAAATTTACAAAAACAATCGCATTAGAAATCATATAAACGTCATGATTTTACATTTCAATACACAAGAGAAAAGTAGACATCTTCCCGGCACTTGGCTTCCTCCTGACCACAGCCTCTCTCCCCACGTGCTCTTAGACACCTCCACTTTTAAAAGGCAACAGTGGCTATTTTAGTAATTATATCCTTTCCAGATCCAAACTTAAGCAGTGAGAAATCTGCCATTTTAAAATAACGACCAAGAGTTTATTAATGGATCCGGTGAAGTTTATCCACCAAAAGATGGGTAAAAAAATTGCATGAAAGTAAAAATAAAGTTGCTGTAAAGCAGCCTTGTTTACACGGTAGCTTAGAACAGAACACTTAAAGTGTTGTTAAAGTTTTAAAAGTAATCACTTATCTTCAAATTACAACTTTTTGACACATCTAGGGGAAACAAACTGATTTGGTAAAAGGTTCGAAGACTTCCACATTCGAGCTCGGTGCGGCCCACACGTGGGCGCTCCAGCTGCAGCGGGCGGGTGATGGCGTGTCGCTGTCTTTGGCCATAAGGCACTGAGAGTCGAGCACGCCGTGCGTCCGCCTTGTGTCACATCACCTGTGCCACACCAGTGAATTCTTTGAAATGAAAAATAATAAAAATTTCAGGACACAGTGCACTTTAATGACATACAGAATTTTAAAATGCTTCAGACAAAGATCTGAAAACAGTTTAGTGCAAGTCTGAATCTTCAAGCACATAAAATCTTTCTTTTTTATGTTTAGTTTTAACATCACTGGAAAAAATACCCATCATTAAGCCCCAATATACCTTCTTAACTATTTTACTCTCTTCTATGGCAGCCAGCGTTCATGAGGCAAAACGTGACCCAGAAACTTTGTTGGAGTTCTCCTATTCCTATGAGGGCGTCCGCATTCACAGTGGTCATTGTGTTTCCGTCTCTTTTGGTTTGGCACGTGCTGGCCTGAGTACCAGGGCTTGCAGAATGTCTGGCAGGGAGGTAATGCCCACAATACTACCTGCTTCATTGACCACCACCAGCCGATGGACCTCGGCTCTTACTACCCTGTCCACGATGGCCTCCGGTATTTCCAGCTTATTGCACTTCACGACACCTTCAAAATACTGTGAATGGTGCTGAAGGGCTTGGGTCACCGTTATATCCAGGTTATTGTATGTTTTCTCAGCAGCAAGATTCATTACATCAAATTTGGAATAAATATCTAGGACTTTTCCTGACTCATCCACAACAGGCAAAGCCGATATTCGTCTTTCCACAAATATATGCAAGGCTTTGATGACGGGCGTGTCCGGGTGGATGAAGGCAATGCTGAGGCACGTTCCGATCCCAGGCTCATCCAGGTGCTGCTCCACGAAGGCAGGCTGTGGCATATCAGACGTAAAAAGCTGGAGGAACTTGACGATTCTTTGGTGGATACGTGTATAAAGTACATTCCCACTGATAGGGTCAATAACTGGCAATCTGTGGATTTTGTTTTTGATCAACGAGTATACAGCATTGAAGAGGCTTGCATCTGGAGATATAGGCACTAAAGGCTTCAATGCTTCTTGTAAATCAAGCTCCCTCCATGTTTCAATCTTATGTTCCCCTAATTCATAAATCTGTACCATAGGTGATTTATAGAAGCTACGTACTATATTTATGAAATCTGTAATTTAACATTCCAGAAAACTCTGTTTTTTGCTCTCCCATATTGTTTTTGCTCGGACACCGTTGGCTACCAAGGCAAAGAAGGCCTTTTTAACTTGTAGTATCGAAGACATCATCTTTGAACTGGTTGAAACAACCTCATAACACTTGTGTGACCTCACGAATCGCATGTAAGCACCACTTTCTGAGTCTTCTACTGCTTCTTCCTCGAACTCCAATGTCCCCAGCATGCGGACTTCCGCAGGTCCACGGACGCCAACAGCGCCGCCTCAGTCGGGGAGGAGGACAGCGATCAGGAAGGGGGCTGCCCGGACCGGGGTCTCTGTACGCTTTAATAAATGTTTTTTGTTGTTGTTGTTTAATATAAGAATATTTAAACTTTAAAACTGACTACAACTTCTTAATACTTTACATAATATTTAATAATTGCTACTGAAACTAGAGGAACTGGTTAAGAAGCAGTATTTCTTGTGAGAATTTTTATTAAAAAATTGGTGAATTTTCTCAGATCGTTTCTTTTTGACGTTATTTTCAACTTTAATATAAGAATATTTAAACTTTAAAAATGACTACAACTTCTTAATACTTTACATAACATTTAATAATTGCTACTGAAACTAGAGGAACTGGT
>NW_012149385.1:478724-480560 GCF_000956105.1 Propithecus coquereli
CTCCTTATGTCTGGGCTTAATGTCAAGGAGAGCAGCAGTGGCCTTTCATATCAAACATTTTCACACCTCTTTGAGATAATATACTTGTCGATCTTAATTGGGGCAGAAACTATTTCTACTCTTTGGAGTGAATTTACTTCTTCTCAGTTCAAGAGTTTCACTGATCCTGGGAAATCTAACATTAAACAAACATTGGAAATTAAGTAGGAAATTATTTTCTTATTTCCCCTTATCATGTTTCACTTTTTTAATCACTTTCTCTATATCTTTCATCTCTTCTTTGGGTGCTATAGAATCCTCCGCTAAAACTTTCTCTGATCTTTTTGTATTAGCAATAGCTTTCAGAATTCAGCTATTCGAGGGAAACCAATCCAAGTGTCTTTTAAACCACATACTATCCAGACATGAAAACGCTTAATAAATTAGGGGAAAAAATGAACTGTATTACAAGCATTATTTTCAGGCAGCCCAAAAGTTTTAAGTTGTTCAAGTCTATCAGTGAATTCATCTAGAGACAAAGGCTCGTCCCTTTACAAAAGTGCTTCCTGCTGAAAACGTCTTAAAATTAGCTAAATGAATTTTAGATAATTCCTTCTTCATAAGGTTCATTCATTCCTGGAAAACTGTAAGTTGGAAAGAGAAAACATTTTCAGCATTTCTGAATTCAAAACTTCACTAAACAAAAATTTGTGTAGCAACCACTGTGTACCAGGTCCTGTTCCAGGTTTACTTAACATTTGTCAGTGAAATAAAGGAGACAAAAATTTTTGCCGTCATAGAGTTTATGTACTCTTAGGGCAAAACAATTACTATTTTTTTTAAAAAAATAGAATTTTCTATCAAAAAATCCAATATTTCTTCATTTATTATTCTGTAATATATGGCTGATTCTGCTCTCATGTTCTTCAACCATAAACTCTTTAAGATTCTAACCACAAACCCAAAAGAGAAATTAGAGCCAAGATTTACCTAATTCAAACTTTGTGTAAGAAAGTCCCATAGAACAGTAGACACAAAAGAAATCAATGAAAACAATGCAAATAATATTATAATAACTAAGTAAGCCTGAGATTTTAAAGAAATCCTCTGAATTATGACTAATTATGATGTAATAATAAATGCAACAACCAATTATACATAATAACACCCTTAGATAGTCCCTGACTTGGGCCCCATGAGATAGAGCCTCTATTTGGCTTTCTTCTAGCCTAATCCCCCCTCGTATGACAAGGAATTCATAGGGTTAAGGTGATGGGTTGACCCAAAGTTTGTGCTCCCTCTTCTAGAGCAAAGTCCAAGTCCATGAGATGTAGTGATTCCCTTTAGGGCCCCAGGTCTTCTAATTCCAGTATGAGCTTCTTCCCTCAGTCTGTCTTCTTCTTACAAAGAATAATACTGGCCCCTGTATTCCTACTCTTGAGAGGGAAACAAAGAGTAAGTGTATGCAGGGAATTTGAGCAGAGGTTGTTTGAATAGTATCCTGACATATTGACATGCACAAGACCCTTCTAGAATAAGATGAAACAAGATTTGAGAACTCAGAGACGAATGCTGGCTAAAGGACTAAAGCTGGGGCCTGATCTCTCTGTTATACTATGTTCCACCATGAAATTTTGAAGAGTTTGACAATTTTTAACTCAATCCTGACCTTCCAGGTTGTTATGATGATATATCTGTCCATGTGGGATAATAAAATACACATTATTTAATAGTTCATTAGCTCGATTTATAATTTTTAAACATTTAGACTCATGCGTCTAAATTCACTAAAAAAAAAGAGCAAATATAATTTATTTGTAAAGAAGACCAAATGATGACTCTTTTCCTGGAGTGTTT
>NW_012149385.1:480610-482811 GCF_000956105.1 Propithecus coquereli
ATTTTTTATGTAAAACTGAGAAACAAGTGTAGGCACATTGTTTTGTAATGAGTAAATAATTGCTCTGGCACCATTTACTGAAAAGTGATAACCTTTCCCCACTAAATCACAGTGGTGCTTTTGTTGTAGATCATACATGATGGTCAAAGTGAAGAAGAGGGGGCTTGCTGGGCTCTCTGGGAATATATTTTATTGATCTATTATGTCTTTCCTTACACCAATAGTTATTATTTTCTATATGGTAACTTTTTAATGTCTTGAGATAAAGCCATATAAATTTTCCAGCATTCCTCTTTTTCAAGATATCGTTTTCAACCTTCTTCCAGATTGCCTTTCAATTCCATGTAAATTCTAGAAATAGGTTGTTAATCCAGTAAAAGCCCCTGCTGAGATTTTGATTAGAATTTCATTAAATCTACAGAACAATTTTGGGCAACTTGCTCTTGTGAAGTACAAGCATGGTATATATCCTTCCATTTATTATATTTAGGTCTTCTTTAATTTCCTTCAGTGATTGTACATTTCATTGTAGAGGTCTTACATAACTTTCATTAGTTTCAATTCTAGATAATAGAAGCCATTTGGTGCTATAGTAAAGGTTATCTTTAAATTTCATATCTCAATTTTTTGCCACGAATGTATAGAAATATAATTGTATTTTTATATATTGGTTTTGTAAACAGCAGCCTTTCTAAATTCGTATGTTTAGTTTTGGTAGTTTGTAGATGGATTTTCTAGTTGTGTAATCATGTCACCAAGGAATATTGTCAATTTTTAATTCTTCCTTTCAACTCTGCATGTCTTTATTTCATTTCTTATGCCTTATTGTGCTGGTTAGAATTTCTAGTACAATGTTAACTTCAAGGGAGAAATAGTGGAACTCCTGTTTCATTCCTGTCCTCAGGGGAAAAATATTTAAAACTTCAACATTATGTTCAATGTTAACGGGAGGTTTTTCCATAGATGCTCTGAAATCAATTTAAGAAAGTTTTTCTAATTTTCTCTGAAACGTTAAAAATGAACAACTGCCTAAATGTTTGAAATTATATTTTGTGTATATTGAGATAATATAAATTTTCCACTTATTCTGCTAATATTGTAGGATTATATGTCTTATTCTGTTCCTTCCATTTTTTTCCTGTTTGTGATTAAATATGGATCATTTTTAGTTCTGTATCTTTGAGTTAGCTCAAGCTTTTTGTGTGCGTTTCCTGTTTGCTGTTAAACTCATCCAATGAGTTTTAAAAATAACAATTTTATAGATTTCAAGTATCTGTTGAAATTCTTCCTTTTCCTTCCTCTTTTTTCTTTTCCTCTATCCTCTTTGATATATTGTAGACACCTATTTTAGTAATCATGTTTTCTTCTTCTTTACATGTTTACTAATAATTTTTAATTGTATGCCAGTCTTTGTATATAAGAAAGCTATAAAGACTCTGGATAATTTTATCTTCTAGTAGATAAGCCCTCTTTTTTACTTCAATAAACAGATAAAGAAAGAGGCTGATCACCTCACCTCAATAAGAGATTAGGCTGGTTCAGAACTGCGTTGCAGGTTTGATGAGATTCTACCTGCCTCTATTTATTCTTCCTTCCTTGAGCACATGTCATCGGTGCCTGGCAGCTCTCTCCTGCCTTAGCTGTGTCAGCCTTCAGAGACTTGGACCTTTACTCACCAGTATCCCACTTCACCACACTTCCAAATTTTATAAAGTTTTTGAGGAAGAAGCCATGGTACATTGTCTATATAAGCTTTCAAGGGAATAAACACACCATGGGGAAATAGACCACACATTTAAATCTTTTTAAGTTTCCAAGTTGTACCAAGTCTCATGTCCTGTCTGTGGGACATTTACAATTAACAAATGATCCCAGGAAAG
The DNA here is from genome assembly GCF_000956105.1 of Propithecus coquereli. Classification (NCBI taxonomy): domain Eukaryota; kingdom Metazoa; phylum Chordata; class Mammalia; order Primates; family Indriidae; genus Propithecus; species Propithecus coquereli. The sequence continues at coordinate 482,491 of NW_012149385.1, forward strand.
AAAATAGCTATTGACAGATTGTTTATATAGGAAAAGCTCTTTTCTCTGTGAAATTTTAATTCATGTAATACTGTTTTCCTCTACAGCTATTCAATGTCTTTATAAACATAATTTGCAAAATGAGTAGAATTTTTTACTTGACACAGTAAGAAAACTGTCTGTTATTATTTATCATAATATAATTAGAACCAGATTCTATTTTGACAGTGTAATCTAATACCCTGGTTTTGTTTAAATGTGCATAGAGATAGACATTAATTTGGTGTAAATATGGACCCCAAACTAAGGAGTCCTGAATGATTATATTTGGTACATTTTATC
>NW_012149385.1:483062-485018 GCF_000956105.1 Propithecus coquereli
CACTCCCTTTCCTTCTCTTTTTTCCTTCATAAACAATTAAAATTATTTTTTAAAGTTGGAAAACAGAGGTTTCAAAACATTTAGTAGATTGAACAAGGTAACTAACATGTGGTAGGACTGGGATTCAAATTTGGGATTTTTTATTCCAAGAACACTGCTTTTTCTATCTATCACTGATTCTCATGATACTGTGTCTAATACTAATTATTTATTGCTATAATACAGTCAGTTTTCAAAATGAACATTATCTTTTCACAAGAATATCAACTAACATATGAAACTAAGACTAAAGAAAATAATAGAAACACATATTATTTTATAATAGCAGAGACATTAAAGGGAAAATTAGCAATGAAGCTCAATTTTTATAGGTTTAATATTTTGTACTAAAATGATCACAAGATGCATATATTCACTTAGGTGCAGTTTGAAAACTAAATATGCCTGCCGTAGAGAAAATTATACTAAGAAACCAGACATTTGACTATTCCTTACACATACTAAAACATTCGATGATCATACTAGAGATGGGAACATTGAAAAGATTGAAACTGTGCATTGGTGAAGATTTAAGAATATATTTTGTTAATAGAAAAATATGTTTAATTAGATTATGTGCTTCTACTACAGCAACACAGAAGATAAACAAAAAGAAAATGGTTTAAGATCTGGTTTCATGTGAAAAGGCAAATGAAATAGTTATGGAATTTGAACATCCAAAATCAATTAAGCAAGATATGAGTTAGGTGAAAACTGTACACACCCCAATTCTAGATTACTACAAGCAATGCATTCATTAAAAAATTGATGATGATTTTTGCATTCAAAATGAAATATTATTTGTTTTATACACGGTTTGCCTCATGTGGATGCAGTGTGTATATAAATATATATATCCTATGAATTTTGCTATTTTTAATTAACTGACTTTCTTATGTACATAAATTTAAGATTTAGTATGAAGTATAGAAACAAAAGCCATAGGATGAAAGTTGAGATCCTTGATATTAACTAAGTATGAGAATTTGGATACTTAACTCTATGTTAGCTCTCACAGAGTTTTCTCAGGTTTAAACAGAATATTGAAAAGATATTTTGTCTTTTTCCCACTGTTATATCCTAAAGGCCTATAATAGTATTTGGCATATAATATGTACTCAATAAATGTCATTTGAATAATTGAATGAATCCCCATTTACAAATGTGATGAAAAATGGATTCTTTTCACCAATTGCAAGCATTCAGCACACTGGTTGAATAAAGATGAAATGCCAAAACACAGTCCCAAACTGAATATTCATCAACAAAAGCTAATGATGTCTGTTTTGTGGTCTAGCACTGGTATTATCCACTACAGCTTCGTGAAACCTGGTCAGTTGATTACAGCGGATGTCTACTGCAACCAGTTGGATGGAATGATGCGGATGCTTGAAATTAAGCAGCTGACATTGGTCAATAGAAACAGGCCAGTCCTCTTGCAATACAATGCTTGACCACACAACAACACTGCTCAAACTACAGCCCCTGGACGTGGAAACTGTCATCCACTTATTCACCAGATCTTGTACCAATTGAATGCCACTTCTTCCAATTCTCAACAAGCTTGAGGAAAATGCCTTTTGTGATTTCATCACCATTCACTCTCCGGGCTTCTTCGCTGCTGGCATAAACAAGCTACCACTGAGATGGTAAAACTGTGTCAATAGTTTAGACCCATACTTTGATTAGTTGTACTGCTTGTTGTTTGAAGATGTAATAAACTAAACTTTGATTTGAAATCGGGCATTTCATATTTAATGAGCTAATATCTTTTGATGAACATAAGTTTTCATATTAATGAAAATCGATTTATCTTTTAAAAAATAGTTTACTACATTTTATGTTCTGTTTAAGAAATCTTTGCTTACCCAAAGTGCACAAAGATACTCTCCTTTATTTTCTCTTCTCTTTTCCTTA
>NW_012149385.1:496366-501333 GCF_000956105.1 Propithecus coquereli
GAGAAACAGAGAGAAGGAGAGAGAGAGAAAAAGAGAGAGACAGAGAGAGAGAGAGAGAGAGAGAGAGAGAGAGAGAGAGAGAGAGAGAGAGAGAGAGATTTTCTTGATCTAATGTCACTAATACCTTCCAGAGTTTAGAACTGGAGAAAAATCATAATTCATATAATTAAAGATCATACTTTGTAGTACTTGCTCTCTTCAATCTCGTTTTCATCCAAAACCTTTACGAATGGCAATTAGAATTATTCTGTTGTGCCCTCCCATACTGCCACATTCTCTCAACCCCATTTTTTGAGCATTTGAATCATGATATTTATTTATGGTAACAAGATATAGACACACGTTTGTTTCCTTTCAGGCCCCTTTTATCTGAATAAAAAGAAAGTATGAAGTGTCATGCAACAGACTCAAATTTCTACAATTTACAAGCCAATAGTAATCAAATAGATCACTGCCTAGAAGGTCGTCCTTATAAAAATAAATAAATGTGAGGAATTATCCCTGCAAACATTACTAGAATTTAAAAATACTATAAAGCAAAAGAAGGGAAATCCACATTTCAATCAAAGAGAAAATACACTGCAGAATCTTCTAGAAAATTTTTCACTCCAATTTTTAATAAAATTTAAGCTGGTTTCCTTAACCAGCTAAAATCCTAAAAATGAGATCATCTGAGATAAATAAAGATAAAATGGAGAGTGAAGCATAGTTAAGGAATAAAAGCCATGATGCAGGCAGTTAACAGCAATTTAGATATCATCTTCAAAAATGAATTTGTGTAGAAGCAATTAAGAAATCCTCAAGAAACTTAGAGGAAAAAAAAGAAGACAAATATAACACATAGAAGTAAAATCAGGAGATTGGAAGTTAATATAAAAAGTGTATCTTTTATCTTTTGCACTGCTTAAATAATACCCAAACTCTCTCAAACTCTGTAAAAAATTCAATAAGAAGATCTCATTAGATTTCAACCAGCTCTGGGCAGGGTCAATCATACAACGTCTCCCCCTGAATCTGCACCATGGACCTTTTACTTCTGTTCAGGACTCCTCAGATGCTACAGCACGGAATGCCTAGTGGGAAATCAGGCGCTCACCCACATGCAACCCTGCAATGTGAAGATAATGCTCATTGTGCCAGCCTTAACTTGTGAAGAATGGGAGCCAAGAAATCAATGCTGTCCCCTTTGATTTCTCAGGTATGTAGTTCTGAGACACATTCTATAAGGCTCTTGAGAATGTTATGGGAGTTCATACTTCAGTCAACCATAGCACAGGCCATATGGAGAATGCATTCCTGTATTGTTTTTTCCTCCATTCCTGTTTCACTATTGTGGGCTTTTACTCTAGGGACCGCTTTCCAAGCAAATGGCCTGCTTGCTTGCAAACATTCATTTCAGGTGCTGCTTTCAGGAAGGCGTTGCTGGACAACAAATGTCACAAAAAATAGACTTATAGAATGAGATTTAGGAAATAAGTCATACACAGATGGAGACAATGTCCCCCATGCTGTTGACAAATGAGGGTGGTGATAATCCCTGGCAAGTAATAGCATCCCTATGACCTGTGAGGGACAAGTGCTATAGCACTTAAATATTAGGTTATTAAACATGAGATATCTGATTTCAAATCAAAACTGTAGTCTATTTATATCTCAAAAAAGAAGGAGTACAATTAAGCAAAGTATGCGCCTAAACTATCAACACAGTTTTGCCATCTTAACAGTAGCTTGCTTATGCCAGCAGCAAGGAAGCCTGGAGAGCAAGCGGTGATGAAACCGTGAAAGGCATTTTCCCCAGCTTGTTGAGAATTGAATATTTTCCTTGTAAGAAGTGGTCTGAAGCCTGGAAGAGGTGGTAATCAGTTAATACAAGGTCTGGTAAATATAGTAGAGGCCAGAGACTTTCCAAGTCCAGCTTCTGTAGTTTGAGCAGTGTTGTTTTTTGTGACATGTGGTCTTTCAAGAGGGTTGGCCGGTCTCTGTTGACCAATCTTGGCTGATTAATTGCAAGCATCCTCATCATTTTGCCCACCTGGTTGCAGTAGACATCTGCTATTGACTGACCAGGATTCATGAAGCTGTAGTGGATAATACCAGTGCTGGACCACTAAACAGACACCATTAGGTTTTGTTGATGAATATTTGATTTTGGACTCTGTTTTAGCACTACATCTTTATCCAACCATTGTGCCAAATGCTTGTAATTGTCAAAAAGAATCCATTTTTCATGACACGTAACAATGCAGTATAGAAATGGATTACCTTTATGTCATGACAGCAAAGAAAGGTAAGCTTTGAGATGATTTCTCTTCTGATGCTTGTTTAATTTATGTGATACCCATCTATCCAGCTTCTTTATCTTGCCCATTTGTTGCAAATCGTCCAATATTGTCGGAATAGTAACATCAAACCTTGCTGCTAATTCATGTGTAGGTTGAGATGGATTCACTTCTACTTTCAGCTCATCATTATCCACTTTGGTCTCAGGTCACCTACGTGGCTCATTTTCAAGATTAAAACCACCAGAATGGAACTTCTCAAACCATTGACATACTGTGCATTCATTAGCCACATCCTTTCCAAACAATTTGTTGCTATTTCAAGCTGTCTAAGCTGCACTGGTTCCAGGATGGAACTTACATCCAAAAATAACACGAATTTTGGACTTATCCATGGTTTCACAAAAATTGGTCTAAAAAAAAAAAATTGAAAGATAATCACAAGCCAAAATGTGCCTTTGAAAGAATGACGATGTACCTTCACAATAAAAAAAAAGTGTCAAAGTGAAATGTCAGAGATAACAACTGTCAAATTTAGTACTTAAGGAAAGCATGTATTACATACTTCTAATAGTATAAACATAATGATTAATATAAGCAGTATTGACATTGTTGGCCTTAATTAACTACTTTAAAACCCTAAGAATTACGGGAACAGGTAAATCAAATTTCAATTTTATTGGTAATATTATACTAATTGAACTTGTTGAAAGTAAAATAACATGTACCCTAGAAGGTCAAGTGAGATGTATGCGTGTCCAAGAATGGGAGATAGACCCCCAGGAAGTTTCAGAGTTCTCCTTTTGAATAAAGTGGTTAGGAGTCCAGCAGTATGGAGGATGCTGGAATGCCCACTATCACTTTGGAATAAAGTTTTCACCCCATACCACTTAGAAAGAGGTACAACATATGGTGTACCTCACTGGAATTTAAAGACACCATATTCTGTATAGGAAAGAACTTTTCTGATGCATTCATTGGTAATTCAGAAAAAGAATATAGTTTTAAGTGGGGCCCAGAACAAGCAAGAGTACTGTAGCAGGTTGCTACTTGTACAATATGATCCACTAGACATCACAGTTCTAGAGGTACTCATAGAGGATAGGAATCCTGTGTAACATTTGGAAAATACCTACTGGAAAATCCCAGAGCACCTACCTCAGGTTCTGGTCCAAGGTCTTTTGCAGCAACATATAAATAAATAAATAAATAATCCCACTTTTCCTTCAAATGACAACAAGAAAAATTCCTGTTAGGCTGCTATGACTGTTGTGATCAAGTAGGGGTTGTAATCTTGACCATGAAAACATTATGTTACACAAGCAAGGGTCTTCACTTCAAGAGGGACATTTTAGCTACCTAGAGGCAAATGTTCAAGCTGTGCTGCAGTACTTCGTTGTACAGTAAAAATAGTTCAGCCTCACTTGGCACCTACTATGTTTGCCTTGAAAACTATCTTCTCGCATCTAGGGCAATGTTGATGAATAATAACAAAAAATATGTCAGGTCTAGTTCACAAATGGATCACACAGTATGTTGGTAAATGAATTATTACTGTGTTATTGTCATATTCAGCAATGGTCCTATACATTTTCCCAGGACTCAAAGAAAAATCATCCCAGGAATCAGAAATATGAGTGGTACATTTGGTTATTCACTTTGTATGGGAACAGGAATTAACTGAATTATAGATGTGCACAAATTTGAGAACATAGACAAATGGTTTGACTAATTGCTCAGGGATCTGTAAAGAATACAATTTGAGGTTGGAAACGAAGGATCTGGAAAACAGGTAGGTACAAGGGGTAATGGGAGATAGGCTACAAAGATCAGAAGAAGCACTCAGCAGCTAACAGTCCAAAATCGTTCATCCTATAGTTGTCAGCCAACCTCTCTACTTGTCCACACCACCGTTAGTATAAAAACCTTAATAAGGAAGTGGCCATGGTATTATGGGTAGAGGCCATGCATGGGTGTAATGGACCAAGGTTTTCCTCTCCGGGTTTGATTTAGGTGTTGCCTCTCTTTAATTGTCCACTGGCTACAACAGATGCTGATAAAAGCCCTCAGGAGTATGAATCCACTGGGAGACACAGTAAAGCTTTTCTAAATGAAGTCACAACTACTTTGTGATCAATTTGTGTTCATTATGTCTATACCTTAAGTCTCATGGAACACTAGCAGAGTCATGGGTAGTAGATGAGGAAGACGGTCATAGAAACTGCTAAGTAAATTTTACTTTCACAAAGACAATACAATTGCAACAGAAATATAGATTTTAATTTATAGTTAACCTTATAAAAATATACATATGTACATATGTGTGTATATATACACATATAAACACATACATATATATAGTAATAGATATTCAAATCATCAGAAGAAAGTTTTACCTACACCCTAGGCAGGAAAGACAAAAGGTGAAAATGAAAATAAAAAATTTGTATGTGAAAAAAATTTAAAAATTGTTAGGAGAGCAGAAATAAACAATAAATTTGGAATAATTATCTCCCAAACACTGTCAAATAATCAGGAAATATTATTACAATGTTATTACAAACATGGTCATGGACAGATTGTTAGTTGAGCAATTCACACAATCTCTTTCAAAGAAGAAATTGGCTTTCATGATAAAATGCTTAAGCAATTTTTATAAAAACTTTAAAGAAATTAAGACCTCTTCTG
>NW_012149385.1:501850-503441 GCF_000956105.1 Propithecus coquereli
ATGTATGCATAGAATATGAATCATTGGATATATATACACACACCCATATATTTATATGAGGAATCTATATATTTATATCTCATTTGCATTATGCCTTGTTAAATTTAGCTCGTCATTCAAACTGAACAAGATAGGTTAGTGCTTACTTTTAGTCATTTAACCAATTACTTCTCCTTCTAGTTTTATATAATATGCATATCTGGTGAACATTGCACTAATGCCTCTTATGAGGATGTTGAACTATGTAAAAATAAGGACAGCATACCACTAGAGATTTTTCTCTAATCAATACTATATCACATTAACTTCATTAGCTTAAAACAATTTAACTAAATGTTATTCCACTAATCTGATTGAATGGCTATCTTTCTAAGTGTTCCTGCAATGAAAGTTAGAATATTTGAAAAGGAAGAAATATAAATCTTTTTAAAAACCATATTTTTCTATACTAGTCAAAATGTTTCTAGACCAATTCCTCTTTAAGTCAGTATTCACACAGCGCTGTTCATGCTGAATGCGCTTAGAGGTATGTCATGCTGAGGAAATGAACAGAGATGCAACCTTGTAAAACATTTTTGTGTGCTTTCTAAAGTACAGAACATCTAATGCCCCTGGAGTCATTTCATGTAATTTAAAGGGAGTATCTACCATTTGACTGGCTCATTTTACCTGAGCAATCCTAAGTGAGAAATTGGTTCTCATTTCATATAAATACATGATGCCATCACAAATATCAATACTGCGAAAGTTCCTACCTATCGAGTACTGAGAAACTTGACTACAGCCTAGGGCAATAAGGAAGAAGTTCAAAAGTAACACTGTTGGGAATTTCTGCCCAGCAATTTGTTGTCAAACACATAGATGTGAGGCCCCAAATGACTCCAAAACTGCTTGCTCCAATGGCAAGAGCAACAAGGCGCTCATTTTCAATTACCAGGGGGTTTTAAACTGTAAACTGTATTCCTCTTCTGTCAGCTGCTCAGAAACCTGGAAAGGGACATCAGCAGCATTTCAACACTAAATTGTCCAACACTGTTGCATATGTTTATGTAGCACTTTGGCCAGTGTACATTTGGTGAATAAAATGTTAACGTAGCATGTTTGAGATATTGTGACCAATTTTGCTTAGGATAGTAAAATTGCCATTTTCTGAACTTAAACATTGTATTTAGAGAAACTGAAGTATTATATAAGCAAGACTCCCAACACATTTTAAAAATCTAAACACGGAAACATGCTTTAATTTCCTGGTCTGAGAGTTGATTATGGTCTCAGACTTTGTTTTTGTTAGTGATTTTGGGTTTTGGTTTTGTTTTACTTTAAGGTGGGGATATAACCCAACTTGTGAATTAGAAAAGAGTTGAGAACATTGAAAAAAGAAGTTTAGATGTTATGTGAAGACAGTTGATGCCCACTTTCTCTGAATAATTTTCCACAAATACTCCCATCTGCTCTCCAGATATCTGTGGACCCACCATTTCCTGTTCATTTCATAGGAGAAGACTCCTCAGTAACTCACCTAAATTATTTGCCTAATCCTTATAGGCATTTGGATAAGGGACCCTAATACAAGCCCCTTAAGTTTTTAGTA
>NW_012149385.1:507011-508319 GCF_000956105.1 Propithecus coquereli
TTCCAATGAGTTTTACTCTGTGCACACGTGTGCTTATCGGTTAGTTCCAATTTAATACCAAGTACATGTGTCATTTGTTTTTTCCATTCCTTAGACACTTCGCTTAAGAAGATGGTCTCCAGTTCCATCCAAATTCAATGTGGGAACATTCTATTTACGATCTCAACCTCCCTGGCTCTTTTTTTGTTTGTGTGGAGTCTACCCATGAGCCCAGGTAAGGCATCCTTCATTTCTGTATTGGTGTTTTTGATTTCTAACATTTTCTTTTGATTTTTTTCTTAGAGTTTTCATCTCTCTGCTCACAATACCCATCTGTTCTTGCACATTGTCCATTTTTTATTAAATCAAGTAATCTTATTAAAAAAAAATCCCCTGTCAATTCCAGCATCTGTGTTACACCTCAGTGTGACACTACTGCTTGCTTTGCCTCTTCGGGTTGTGTTTTTTTCATTGCCTTTTTGTCATGCCTTGTACTTTTTGTTGAAAGCCAGAAATATTTGTATTGGATAATAGGAACTGAAACAAATAGAGATTTAGTGTATTTATGTTAATGTGGTGAGAAGATGAGCTATGGCTAATGTTTTCTGTACTGCAAGGTACAAAAGGCTTCAAATTTTTCTAGTGTCCTTGTTTTTATCTCCCCTGTTGACTTTGGCCTTTCCTAAGTAGTCCTTTCCAGAAAGAGTCTATGTGTTGCATCTCTTTCAGCCGTAATCCACTGGGATTCTAATGGAGCCCTGTTAATGTGGTGGTAAGGTGTGTATCATAAAGGGAGAGTGCTTTAATTTTACAATTTAATTTTAATATTTCTGTGGGCCTATGTTTTGGGCTTATGAGTTTTGTAAATATTACTCTAGAGGTATAACTTTTTTCTTGCCCTTACATCCATCCCTGACTACCATTTATTTTCTTGAAGCTCTAATTCCTGGTGAGTTTTTCTCCCCTTAAGTAAGACAGGAAAACAAAATGAAATGCAATGAGAAAGGAATGCCCTTCTCCCCTAGGAAAAGGCTCTAGCAACTGTCCTTGCCCCTGGAAATAGGCTGTCAATGAGAAGGCTGTGCGTGTGTTTCACAATGATTACTCTTCTCCTTCCTCTAGAAGAGTCCCAGAGATCTTTCTCAAATTTTTAGTATGAGAACATAGGTCAGGTTCCTGGAGATAAAGCCCATGAATGCATGGTGTCCTCCCAGGACTGCAGCCCCCAGAAATGTCTCTCTCACACTAGTCCACAATCAGCCTCTGCCAATAAAATTATTTTTTAAATGTTCCTATCAGTTTACGGAACCAGTGTTTTCTTCTCCTGTG
>NW_012149385.1:510454-511595 GCF_000956105.1 Propithecus coquereli
TACTTTGAAGGAAAGGGAGATTTGGAGACACACTCAGAGGAAAGACAGCAATGCAAAGATGGAGGTAGAGTTTGGAGCGATACAGCTATAAACCAAAAATTGTCAGAGATTGCCCACAACCACTAGAAGCTAGGAGATGAGCAAAGAAGTATTGTTCTCTAGAGCCTTGAAAGGAGTATGGACTTGCCAGCACCTTGATTTTAGACTTCTGGTCTCCAGAACTGTGAGATAATAAATTTTTGTTATTTAAGGACACCCAGTTTGTGGAAATTTGTTCAGCAGCTCTAGAAAACTAATATACTATCTATAAATAAAGTTTTATTGGAACACAGCCATGCTTACTCATTAACATATTGCATATGGCAGTTGACACACTACAGTGGCAGAGTTGACTAGTTGTGATGGAGACAGTCTAGTCTACAAAGCCTAAAATATTTACTTTCTGGGCCTTTTCAGAAAAAGTATGCAGATTCCTGGTTTAGAATTTAGCATCATGATTCATTCCTTGGATCTGGGGTTCCAAGAAGCACATGAGACACTCAAAGACTTAGAAAGAACAATCTGTGCTCTGTGCTCTGTTAGATATAAAGAGAGGTTTAATGATTAGTGTATATGCAAATAACAGAGTCTTTCACAAATTTCAAGCATGATATGTGTTTCTACTGCTACAAAATTACCTCTATATCAGTAAATTGTGTATATTTTCTCAGAATTCTTCCTACTTTTACAGTTAGAGATTGCCATTTAAAATCCCACAGATATAATGCTTCTTTTTGGCCCATGTTGGAAATTGTGAACATGTAGGAAATTTGAATAATGTTGATTAAAAATAATTGCAAGAGCAAAACCTAAGCCTGTTTCTCGTTATACGAAAGGTCCAAGATCCTGCTTCTTCCTTCATGTCATTTCTAATCATTTCATAGAGACCTGGCAGCCACAGCACAGTTTCTGAAATGTAATATCAATTACTCGAAGAATGAAATACTGGTGGTATTTGCCTCAGGCAGTTACTCTAGACTGACCAACAATTGGGAATATAATGGAGATGGGCAGCCTGCCAAGCCTGGGGATCACCTTAAGCCTGCTCCAAATATTCGGATGCTCAGAGTGATCATCCACTCCCAATTATAGGCAGTGTGGC
>NW_012149385.1:524095-525286 GCF_000956105.1 Propithecus coquereli
AACAGTTTGGAACAATTTTACCATAAGGACCAGCAATCCCACTCCTAGCAATATACACAAGAGGTGTTAAAACATACGGTTACACAAAATCTTGGGCTTATATTTTCACAGCAGTTATACTCATTATAGCTAAAATATGGTATGGACACAAATGCCCATCAGCTAATGAATAAAAATTGTGCTCTATATGTAAAATAGAATATCATTTTTTAAATTAAAGACTACATGGATTGATCTCAAAACCATTATGCTAAATGAAAAATATCAGAGGCAAAGGGCTACTTATATTAGTAGCATCTAGACTATAAATCTGTATCTCTATCCATATCTATGCCTATTTCTAAATTTACATCTATATCTATGTGAACTACAATAAAATCCTAAGCTCCCACAGCTGACTGAATGGGCCCACTCTTGGCCAAGGGAGGACCCCAGAAAAACCTTAAACTGGGTCGCGGACCATGAGATGAAGGGAGGTCAGACCTGCCTCATTATACCTTCTCCCTTTTCAAGTTATTCCTTGTAACAATAAGATGCTAAATTATTAACAGGATGTCATCAATTTACTTAACAGATCACTTGGATCTGTTATGTCTGAGTATATGTCTGGTGGCTTGTCTGTGATTAACAGACTTCCTCATCTGAACTTAAAACATTCCAAGCCTTTAGACAAAGCTTTATTTCTTTAACCAATTGCGAATCAAATAATTTTTGAATGCACCTATAATCTGTAAGTCCTCACTTTGAGATGTCCTTTTTGGGTCAAACCAATACATACCTTCCATATATTGATTTATGATTTTACATGTAATTCCTATCTCCATGAATGTATAAAACCAAACTGTAACCCAGTGACATTGAGCACATTTTCTCAAGACCTCTTGAGACCATGTGCTCCAAACGTGGTCATACACATTCAACTCAGAAAAAACCTTTTCAAATAATTTTATGGAATTTGTTTTATTTTTCAATTAACAATAATATCTACCATCTATGTTCTTCCTATTTATTTTATATTAATCCAGTTTTAGAATGTACATTTTTCATATTTTGATATATGTGAAATTGGTTGTATCTTTAATCTACAATTCAATTATTAATATAATTTGACTGGCAGCATTTACTACGGTCATTTGTCTACAAACTACAGATATACTGTACAGTCATTGGCATTTTAGATTTAATTAAATA
>NW_012149385.1:537048-539118 GCF_000956105.1 Propithecus coquereli
CTATGAGAAGACTATATATATTCATATCTATATATAAACTAAATTTGAGATTAATTTTTCCATTATAAGAATATTCAAACATACATAAATATTGAAAAAAAACTTACATCAAACATCTGTGTATCTACACCTAGATTCTATAATTAACATTTTGTTATTCTTGTTTTATCATATATCTAGCCATTTGTCTATCCCTTTATTCTTTATCAATATTTCTTTGTGTACTCTTAAAATAAACTACAGATAGCAGTAAACTTCCACCAAAGTACTTATGCACAGATAACATTAACTAGTGTCCTACATTTGTTTAATAATACTTTTTTTACTTTTGAGATGAAGTTTACATATACTGAAATGTATAAATCTTAAATGTAAAATGTGATAAGTTCTGAAAAATGCATACACCTGTGCAATACCAAAATCTATCATAAAACTTACCCTCATCTCAAAGGGTTCCGTGATACCCCTTTTCAGAAAATCTCTGCTTCCAACTCCTAAAGGCAACCTCTGTTTTGATTTTTCCAGTCATAGATTAGTTCTACGTAAGAAATTCATATCAATGGAATTATACAGAATATAATATTTTCTCTAACCCTTCCTTTACTTAGTGTAATGTTTCTGAGATTATGTACATCGTTCCTTATTCCTTTTACTTACCGAGTAATATTCCATTACATGAATATGCCAAAGTCATTTAGCCATTTAGCCGTGATAGGCATTTCAGTTCTTTCCAGTTTGGATTTATTATGCATAAAGTTGTTATAAACATTCTTGCTGAAGTCTTTTTGGTCTTCTCATAAACTTAGATTTCTATTTATATGGGGTAAATATCTAGCAGTGTTTCATAAGAATCTAAGAAATTTGCCAAAATGGTCATTTAAGTTCCCAGTCTTGTATACAATGTATAAGAATTCTAGTTGCTCCAATATCTACATATGGCTATTTAAATTTAAAGTCAAATTGATTTTAATTAAATAATGTAAAAGTTTGGTTCAGCAGTCATACTAGACATATTTCTTTCAAGTGTTGAATAGCTACATGTGTCTAGTCACTGCTCTATTAGACAACACCGATACAGACATTTTTATCATTGTAGAAACTGCTATTGGGTAGAACTATTCTACCTACTTGTCAATATGTGGTGTCGTCACTTTTTAGTATAAGCTATTCTGGTATTTCTTTACTGGCATTTCATTGTGGTTTTAATATTCATTTCCCTAGTGAGTAATGATATTGAATTCCTTTTGATGTGCTTATTGGCAATCTATATAACTTCCTCTGTGAGCATTTTTTCAGTTCCTTTACTTCTTTATTTATTAGATGATTTGTCTTTTCATGATTGAATTGTGAGCTCCTTTATATTCCAGATACAATTCTTTTGGCAGACATATACATGTTGCCAATATTTCCCCTGATAAGTGGCTTCCTTGTTAACGTTATTAATGTTGCGTCTTGAGGAACAGAATTTTAAATCTTTGATTAAGTGCAATTTAACATTTTTTACTTTATAGTTATTGCCATGACTCATCTAAGAATATGTTGCCTACACTCAAGTTATAATGACATTTATCATTTTTTTCTAGAAGCTTTATAGCTTCAACTTTTATAATTTGACCAATGATGTATCTCTAATTTTTTACGTATGGTGTGAGATGTTTTATTTTTTGTCCATACAAATATCATGTTTTTCCAACATCATTAGTTAGAGAGACTTCCCTTTGCTCATAGAATTGCTTTGGATCCTTTGGTAAAATATCAAAAACTGTAGAAGTGTGAGCCTACATTTGGACTCTTTATTCTGTTCCACCCTTGTGATTGTCCATCATTATACTACTACCACACAATTTTGAAAACTGTAGTTCTATAATAACTCTTGAAGTTATGGAATATAAGTCATCCATGGATGTTTAATTTTCTGAAATGCATTTATGGCATCAATTTTGGTGATCATATTTTCTTCCTTTTATTAATACAGTGAATTTTCAAGTGACAAATGAATCTCACATACATAGTATAAACACCACTTAGTTATAATGTAATGTTGTGTGTGTATTGATAGACTTGATTTAC
>NW_012149385.1:539258-541963 GCF_000956105.1 Propithecus coquereli
TTTATAAAATTTACATTTTGTTTTGTACCTCTAAGTTCCACAACTGCTTACCAAAAGGTCTCATATTTAAATAGGCATACTTTTGCCAATTTTTTCTATTAATGTCTTTCTTACTTGTCTGGATACAACTTTTAAATGGATGTTTGCTAATTTGAAATTTTTGTCTGTGGTCTTTATACTTCAATATCATATTTGTAGATTATAATATCCTGAATCAAATTTTTCCCCTGAAGACATCACAGATATGATTCCATTGTCTCTTAGAGAAAAATGTTGCACAAAAGCTTTTGGTCAGCCTGAGTTTTACGTTTTGCCCAGATGAAAAAGAATTCTTTTGTGTGTGTGTGTGTGTGTGTGTGTGTCCCAATAGTTTAACTAGGCTAGGTCACATTATTGATAATTATAGACACCATGTAACTTCATTTTTTCCTAGAACGTTTTTAAAATTTCTTGTGTAATGTTCCTTTTTCACTTTTTCATTGTCTTTGTCAGAAACACTAATTATGAAATATTGGTGCTCAGATATCACCTTTATAGACATAATTTTCTCTATAAACCTTCTAACAATATGATAGCTCCAAAACATTTTGCTGATTTTATGAAATCAAGTTTTCCACCTGTTACTGTTTTCAGCATTATTTAGGCTCCTTTGGCTGCTTTTCGTGTGGAATATTTCTGTGGTAATTTATCTTTCTCTAACTTATTTTCTTGAACACAGCCAGTTTTTTACCTTCTTGTATTACTTTAGCTCTTTTCCTCAGTACTGAAATGTTTTTCTCTTCCTTGACTTAATTATTTTATAGCAATACATTTAGTCACACTTTTTTATGCTTATTTGAAACATTTTTTTGGGGAGAGGAGTTGAGTATTCTTCACTTGATTCATTTTTTCCCGGTTCTTTTATCTTTGTTCCTTCTATGTATTGTTCCACGATGCCCATCACTAGCTGGGACTTCTGTTCTTATTGTGCCAACAAAGGAACTGTTGGGTTTACATCTGGGGTTGTACCACCCTTTAAAAAAAACTGAATTACCAATGCTGTTTGAGTTCAGTAGTTCAGAGTGTTTACTGTCTTCCCACATTGACATTTGGTAATCAATGCATTTGGCAAGAATGCATTTAGAAATAGATGCATTTAGAATTTAGAAATATAGGAAGCAATTTTCAGGGAAGAAGAAAATTAAGGCTCTTTCTGATACCTTAGGATTATTTATTTTATAATTGGCTACCCTGAAGATCTTTTTTTCTTTAATCAAATACATTTTCTTTTGATTATCACATATTCTAAGTAGAAAATCATCTGAAAATAATGAAACTTTTAGCATATTTTTTACAGTTATATTATACAATGTTTCTAAAATGCATAAAAATGATTAATATTTCATCTTAAATTTGTAAAGCAGTTTCCAGGAATTCTTAGCAACTAAAATCATGGTCTTCGTATAAGTTTATTTATACATCAAAGCTTCTATATTAACACAATTGAACCTTAAATTCATATTTATTCTTACTCTTGTCAAGAAAATATATCCTCCCAACAGAGTCCACTGTATATTTATCTGTGTTCAATCATTGTAATTAGGGCTGCTTCATTAATAATTCATGCTTTGTGCAGAATTATTATAATAGAATTCTGGCATTTACTGTCTAAATTCATTGTGCTTGGAAATGTCTTACATTACATTGTGCATCTTGACCCAATGACTTCATTCTAAGAGAAAAAAAAAGATAAAAGCTTCATTTTTAAAGCATAGTCACATAAATGGATAGTTAGAGAGCTTTGAGAAGATGACATAACAATATTTTATTCTAGGGGTTCTTTGAGATACTTCACAAATTAAACATGTATCTGATTTATGATGCTTTCATTTGTATTGCAGAAGGATGCACTTGCTCACTTAACATGATATATTTTAGTTATATTTTCTATAAAAGTCACTACATTATCAAGGCTTTAAAGCATCCATTGGTAGTGGTAATTTAGTTGTTCGAATAAAGTGAATTTGGTTCAATCAATAATTTTTTTCTTAATGAGTTCTGAGTTTTTGTCTATTTACTTTTAATTTATGTACTACTCAGTGTCTTGATATTACCTATAGAATATAGTATTCCTGGATAGTGTGGGTTGTAAATATATCTATTTTTCCAAATAAATCCTTTTGTTATACAGAAACTTTAGCATGAATTAGCTAAGACTGAAAGTCTATTCTTATTCCTGAGAATAATAATTTCAGCTACGACATTTTGAGTCCACAACTTTCAAGCAAGAGAAATTCAGTAGTCTCTTAAAATTTTCCTCTTTACAGGAGTTTGTATCAAGTGTATGAATTTTATGGTAATGCTTAATTTTTTATCTTGTTAATTTTAGGGGTAGTCAAATATCCACCAAAATTTCATCTAATTTGACAATCCATAATGTTTACCTTAGTGTCTGATGGACCTCCTGAAGCCTCAATTTAGTTACCACATCAGCCCCTTGTGACAAATATTCTCTTTATATTGTGTTTCTTTCCACAGATGCAACTAAAATAGATGCACCTAGCAGAAGGTCTCACAATCTAAGTTTTTGTATCTTCAAATAACTATTTTGGATGGATTGTCCTTAGAAAAACTTTCATTCAAAAATTATTTCACACATTAGAAGACACTTTTGATCTTGAGTGATAAGAATTGTAAAATTACCATAATACAACTATGAGAAGACT
>NW_012149385.1:546265-549994 GCF_000956105.1 Propithecus coquereli
GGATTACAGGCTTTAGCCACCTCATTCAGCTGATCTGCAAATTTCTTCCCTCACAAACATCGCCCCTTTCCACAGCTGTTGCCAAGTTTCTATTATTTAGGATCATTAATCATATAGCACACACACAGGTTTTAATTTCAAAACCAAATATTGGCTGCTAGAGATAATATCTCATAACTAACATAATTTCACAATAGCAGAAGAGTCATCAGTTACATTTTTGAAACATCAAGCTTGAATTAGTTTCTAAGTTTAAGACCTTTGTTAAACTGTTCTTTTTTGGAGTTCAAGTATATAAAGGCTTGGGAAGCAATCAATGCATGTCCTGTAAGTAAAATAATTCTAAGGTAGAATAAAATGTATAATGTATAAATTGTATATTGGGCTTCAATTTTTGGTAACATCTGTAATTATTAAAATAATCATCAACTTTTCATCCAACTTATTTCAGGGTTTCCTTCATGAACCAGAGGGGGAATCAAGTGACCCAGTAATGCTGTCTTATTATAACTCCGTTTTTTTTTTTTTTTTTTTTTTTTTTTTGTTTTACCAGAACATCATGTTCTAAAAGGAGGATTTTTTTTCTTCCTCCAAGATTGCTTATAAGATGTGGGAATTGAGCTATTTATTTTTTCTGTTCTTATATTTAAGGTAATGTTTAGGATCAAATTCACCAAAACATCAACTCTCTGTGTTCTTTCTGGATAAGTTGACTTAAACAATGTTCTAATCAATATTGATTTTTGTCATGATATAAACTGCTCTATAAATCTTTTGCTTTTAAGCCAACATAAAGCAACTTCAGAGAAGATTCCGAAAGCATTGCATATGAGCAGTGTGGACAATTCCAGAAAAGTTAACAGCTGAATATCTGAAAGATCAAGGTCTTTCCTTAACCCATTGGATTCAGAAAAAAATACAAAACATTGAAAAGCAGCTCCCAATATCTGCAAAAAGGTTTGGAAATTGGAATCTGACGTTATTGGGATGTTAGGAATACCTACAGAAATTGAGGCAGGATCAAGTAGCCTCACTATGTTCCTGTCCATATGGATTTCTAAGGTAAAATTCAATAATTTTTTATTATGTACATACTAATGCATCTGTATTTAATAACCATTCATAAAGGATAGTTTTGCATATTGATTCACATTTTAATGTGGAACAGACCTTGATATAAGCCCAGCTGCGCCACTTATCTGGCTATTAAATTTAATTCGTGTTGTCTAAACCTCGGTTTTTTCATCTGTAAAACTGCAACCATGACATATATCTCATGGACTGATAAGGGGATAATGTGCCTAGAAAATAATAGGACTGTAGAAATTTGAGTCAAAAGAACAGAGTGAGTGCACTGATTTTACAGTTGGACTGTAAAATTGTTTTAACTGTTAGTTAAACAGTGCCATACAGGTGGGTTCTGATTGGACTCCAGAGAGCAAATAGTTGACAATCACCATTTTGGACAAAATGTAGCCTCCAGAATTACATCATTAAATTTTTATGGAGCATTTTACAATCTAAACTATTTAATTAAAATATCATTTTGAACTTTCGCCACGTATCTCTTAGCCGAAATGACTTGTATCTCCTATGTTATGTAGCTATTATAACAGATACAGAAACAGAAAATCTAGGTATAAATGAGAAAGAAAATCTGTCAAAACAAGACTCTACACCACTTAAACTATTATATTTTCATCAACTGATTACATCCTGATTTATAATCGTACAAGAGAAAAAATAGATATGCTTTTGTAATATCAGGGTAAACCAAATTTATATCAGACAAGCCTACATTTTGAAAATATAGCATCACATATCTTACTCAGGTGAATAAAATATAGCCTTTGTCCACATTTCAACTGTGGTAAAAACGTTTAATTTGCCAAAAATTTATACAGTTCAGTTAAGCTGATCGTTACTGACTAGAGTGGCATAATCAACTACCCCATCTGAGATTCTCCTTCTGCCAATTTAACTTTCTCAGTATTCCAGCAACTGAAGAATAGCATTAATCCTATATGCAAGAAGGAAAGTAAAACGGCCTCTTTATTTATGAGTTTTGTGCTTAGTTTAAGATTGGCTAGTTATTCTCTAAAAATTTACATAACACCGACAGTTCTGTTTAAATGTATTCAAAGAGCACTATGCAAACTTGAACTAATCTGTGTTCACGAAGTTTTCTCCTTTGTTTTATGTTAGAAATTTTAAAGTTTTAGTTCATATTAGGTTGTGATCCAATTTCAATAAATTTCTGTGCATGTTGTAAGGTCAGGTCTAAGTTTATTTTATTGGCACACGATTATCCAATTATCCCCAAACCATATATTTTATTTTAAAAAATAATGATCCTTTCACCATTGAATTTCCTTGACATCTTTGTCAAAAATCAGTTGAAGAAAGTGTGAAGATTGATTCCTGATTTTTTTTCTGTTCCATTGATTTATGTATATCTGTCTTTATTAACACTATCGTACTCTGGATTATGGTTGCTTTATACTAGGTCCGGAAGTATATCTTAAGCAGTAAAAGCCCTCCAACTTTATTCTTTTTCTGAATAGTTTTGGTTAACCTTAGTCATTTCATTTCCATATTAATTTTATGATTATCTTTTAATTTTCAATTAAAAACTATTTAAATTTGGATAAGAATATTATTGATTATACACATCACTTTGGGGAGAATTGTCATCTTAACATTAAAGACTTTTCCTACACATTAACAAGAAACATCTTCATATTTAGCTGGACATTCTTTAATTTTTCTCAATAATGTTTGTATTTTAGTGTACATGTTTGTGTTCCTTATGTTCAGTTTATTTCCAGGTATCTTATTCTTGGTGGTGCTATTTTAATTGAATTATTGCCTTAATTTAATTTTTAGATTGTTCATAAAAATACAATTTATTTTTATATAGATCATGAATCCTTAGACATGCTAAATTATTTATTAGTTCTAGTAGTTGTTGCCTAGACTCCTTATTGCTCTCTACATACAGGAACATGCCATTATGATTAACAAGAGATATTTTTTTCCTGTCTTATTCAGATTGGTTCAATTTCTTTTTCTGGAATTGTTGCATTGATTCAGAAACATGTTGAAAGGAACTGGTGAGTTTAAATATTTTCTGTTCTGAGCTTAGAAGGAAATAATTCAGTCTTTGAACTATAAGCATGATGTAAGCTGCACAATTTCCATATCTGTTCTTTATTGTATAAAGAAAGTGTCCTTCAATTCCTAATTTATTGTAAGTGGATGTTGGATTTTGTCTAATTCCTTCTCTGCCTGTTCTGAGATCATCCTATTGTTTTGTCCTTTATTTCTATTAATATAATGCATTATATTAGTTGATTTTTGGACAGCCATCCCACCTGGCTTTTCTACAATATACCCCCCTTGCTCATGATTGTACACTCTTTATATTTTGTTTTGGATTGTGTTTGCCAGTATTTTGTTGAGAATTATGCATTTATGTTCATGAGCATATTGGTCCTTAATTAGGCTATCAGTGTAATATTGACCTGATATTGTATGTTGGAAAGTGTTCTCTCATTTTTTATTTTCTGAAAGGGTTTGTGTGGGATTATTATTCCTTGTTCTGTAAATAGTTGATAAAGCTCACCAATGACATTGTTTTGGGCTGGCTTTTCTATGAGGGAAATTTATTTTAAGTACAAATTCAATGTATTTACTTTGTATAGGTCTGTTAATTTTCTCTATTTCTTT
>NW_012149385.1:553694-554906 GCF_000956105.1 Propithecus coquereli
CCCCTTTGGAAAAAAACAGTCACAGATGCTTCTGCGGCTTGTGTTTTTCCAGATGCATCCTAAAGCTGGCTTAATAAACCTCTATTAACTAAGATCCTTGTCCCAGTCACATAACATAATCACATTTATTTAAGAATGTATTCCAATATCAAATGACAAATTTCAACAATGCTATTTTGCCCTAAGCTAATAGTTTCCTCAAAGGTAAATTTGAACCTTCACTCCTTATAATGAAAAACATTGCTTAAATATTTTAAATATCAAGTTTTCTAGTTTTACTCAACAAAGTTTCCTAAAAGCTTGATTCCATATTACCCATAATGATATTTTATTACACATTTTATTCATCAACTGATCAATAGTAAAGCTTATTCTTCTACATGTTTGGGGTTTTATTTCACTAAAATAATAATTCAAATAAAACATAATTAGTATGAATACCTGAGTAGATAAATAAACATTCTCTATATTCAACCAGTAAAAATATTATATAAGCTAGGCAAACAAAGCAATAATAATTTCAATTGATTTTTCTGTTACATTTGGCAGGGGGAATAAATATAACTGGCAGTGAAAGATGATACCACCAATTTTAGACTTTTCAGAACATGTGTTATTTATGTCTGAAAAGTATCCATAAACATATCAAGTGATATTTGTGCAAATATGGAGTAGTTTATAGGAATTACAATGACGGAACTCTGGCCAAGTTGCTTAATAGAGTACTCTGGATTTTATTTTTATTTATCATCATCAAAATTCAAGTCGTAAATGACCACCAACATATTATCATTATTATTGTAGTTGTTGTCCTGATGGTTCTGGGCCTCTGGGTGGATTCTACAAAGCTAATTAAACAGATGTTATTCCAGAAATGATGTGTGATTCAATTTTCACCATCACCCCAACTCTTTGCCACTATCATCATCAAAAAGATGCTTCATGAAGTATACTTTTTTCAGTAAAATAAAAATTAATGGTAAAAATTAGCTTTTAAATAATTAGGGAGCTCTTTCACTATTGAAAACCAAGCCTAAGAAATATTCTAATTCACTTTAAGAATATCCTTTGGATTTCTGAGGCTAGGATGTTATACATGCTTCACAGTTTACATCAATTTTAACTTATTATTTTATTTGATAACTCATGCTAAAAGAATTGTATTATGTTCCTCAACAAAGTCCAGCAAATAGTTCTCTTTCTAAAATGCAG
>NW_012149385.1:556644-559400 GCF_000956105.1 Propithecus coquereli
GGTTTTTATTCAATTTAATATATTTTTAAATTTCCATTGTGATTGTTTTCTCTAGAGCATGATATATGTTTAGAAGTAAGTTGTTTTAATCTTTAAATATTTGGAGATAGCCCAAATTTCTATGTACTGTTTGTCTTAATACATTCAGATTGCTATAACAAAATACTATAGAATGGGTGGCTTAGAAATAACAAAAATTTATTTCTCACATTTCTAGAAGTTGAAAAGTCTAATATCAAAGCATTTGCAGAATCAGAGTTCGGTTAGAGTCTACTCCCTGCTTCATGCACAATGCTTTCTCCCTCTGTCCTCACCTGGTGAAAGGGGTGTACAAATTTTTGGGGTCTCTTGAAGGACACTAATCCCCTTCACTAGCACTCTGCCCACATGACCTAGTCACCTCCCAAAGGCCTCATCTCCTAATAGAGAGTTAGGATGTCAAAGTATATATTTGAGGGAAACAAAATCATTCAGATCATAGAACATTTTAATTCACATCCATACCTACTTAATTGACTATTTTCATTTATATTGATACCTACTTCACTGATTTAAGTCTTTTTAAAGTTATCGAGAGTTGTTCTGTGGCCTAGAATATGTTTTATCCTCATGAATGTTAAAGAAGAGATGCAAATGGCAACAACTATACAAAAAGATGTTCAACATTATTAATTATCAAGGAAATGTAAATCAAGGCTATAATGAGACAGTACCTCACATGTGTTAGGTTCTCTATCATCAAAAAATCAAAAGATAGCAGGTGTATCCTCTTTGGTGAGGCCATAGAGAAATTGGAGCCCTTTAGGAATGTAAAATGGAGCCGGCCCTATGGAAAACAGTATGGAGGTTCCTCAAAGAATTTAAAATAGAACTACCATATGATCCAGCAATTCCACTTCTGGGTATACATCCCCCCAAAATTGAAATCAAGATTTTGAAGACATATCTGCACTCTCATGTTTATTGCAGCATCATTCACACTAGCAAAGGATGGAAACAACCCAAGTGTCCATCAAGAGATGAATTTATAAATAAAATATAGTATAAATAAAATGCAGTATTATTTGGCTTTCAAAAAGAAAGAAATTATACCATTTTCTACAATGTGGATGAATTGAGAGGACATCACATTAAGTGAAATAAGTGGTCACAGAAGGAAAAATGCTACATGATTCTACTCATATGAGGGATCTATAATATTCAAACTCATATAAACAGATAATATAATAGTGATTTCCAGGAGATGGGTATTAGAAGAAATGGAGAGTTGTTGTTCAATGGGTATAAATTTTAGATATACTGGATGATTGAGTTCTAGAGGTCTGCTGAACAATACGGTGCCTATAGTGAACAATATTGTGCACTGCAAACTTGTTAGGAGGGTAGATTTCACACTGATATTCTTAACCCTCACAAGCACAAACACAGACACACACACAAAACAAAGACAAAAACAAAAGGACACAGAAAAACTCTGGGAAAAGTCGAATATGTCTGTTATCTTGATTGTGGTGATGGTGTCACTGGTATTTGCATATTTCCAAACTCAACAAATTTACATGTTAAATATGTTCATACATATCAAATATATTTCAATAAAGCTGTTAGAAATTGGACATGCATTATTCACTGGATGAATGCAATGTTTTATACATATCCATTTTTCAATTTGTTTGCCAGTATCATTCAATTAATTATTTTTATAGATTTTAAAATGAAAATCTAGAAAATGTATGAGTACATATGTTCCAAAAATATATACAGGGAAGATAATAGTAACTTTGTTCATAGGAGTCAAAACCTGAACACAATCTGAATGTTCATCACCAGAAAAATGGACAAAAAGTTTTGGTGTATTCATGCAATGGAATACTACTCAGCTACAAAAATAACAAACTATGCTTGATTCTTTTGAGG
This sequence comes from Propithecus coquereli, assembly GCF_000956105.1. NCBI lineage: Eukaryota > Metazoa > Chordata > Mammalia > Primates > Indriidae > Propithecus > Propithecus coquereli. Next base: position 558,562 of record NW_012149385.1, read on the forward strand.
ATATGGACATAGTCTACAGAGTATCTTTCATTTCTGACAAATAACATTCTCCCATATTCCATTCTTTTCTATAGGTAGTGTTGAATCAAGGGACTGTTTTATCTCATGCTAACATATTACTTATAAATTGTCATATATAAAATTATTATAGTATGGTAAGTCTGTCTTTGTCAAAATGAGGTGAGTTTGATACTAAATCTTTTCCTTAGTGTGCTTGGCAGACCTTTTAGCTTACTGACATTATTACTGTTTTGAATTTTGACTTTATACTGCATGTCAAGGGGACATAACTAGCAGATGGCTTGATTTTGTCTGATAGGAAGAATGACCGTCATATCAACATTTTTCAGGTGTTAGACAGTGGGATGTAATTCCACAAGCAGCTCAAGGATAACACTCAAAGTGGATGAATAAATAATGTGTTTTCAATTATTAAAGAAAACAATCAAAATTTAGTAGGGAAAATCAAGTTTCTAACAAAATAATATATCAACATATAATTAGCGTAGCAAAATGAGATATTTTCATTAAATCAGCAAATATTTATTGGTTATTTACCCTGTTCTAGGTTTCATTCTGAAAAAATAGGAAGTTAAAAAAATGCATGGAGCTTCTTCCCTGCACTCAAGGGGTTTATTCTCCCCTATATTATTATATTCCGTATGTGCGGCATTAGTTCTCACTCTGATTCTTCCTTTACTCTCTTTTTTCCTTCAAAAACATTCACCTTATCTTATGTAAAATGTAGATTTCCTGGGCACTAACTAAAGTCTCACAAGAATGTAACTATTTGCCTTACTACCTATCTGCCCTTCTTCCTACATGTCCCACCTCATTAA
>NW_012149385.1:561245-562547 GCF_000956105.1 Propithecus coquereli
GAAAAAAAAAAAAACCAATTATCTATTTTTTAAGCCAGGTATATATACGAACGTTGGGTTTATCAGATGCATGTTTGTTTTATTTCTTATACTTGGGTTATTCAGTCCAATCATATAATAACTCATCATAAAATGATTTATACGAGGTTGAATTTGAAGCAGTAATGAAATTCTTCCATCATGACAATCATGACTGTCACTTTTCACTTATAAAAAGTTCATACTGAAAATATATTTGAGAAGTACATTTCATCCCTTTCACTAGCAGAGCAACACTGATAAGCTGATAATAGTTCACAGGTCTTATAATTAGAGAGGTGCCTTACCCAAATGATTTTCAAATTTTTTCTAATCTAAACTCATAATTATCCCGGAAGTGAATAAATATATTTTAAATCAATAAGCTAACTAAGCTAGAGTATTCTTCCCTGAGGACATCCTTACTAGTGAAACTTAATTGTACCTAGATTAATCAAGACCATCAATAGTTTATTCCACAACTTTTTTAAAGGCACTATGTAAGTGGTTGATATTGTGCTAAGTCCTCGGAAAAATAAATTAGACAAATTTATTTGTTTTCTCTCAAAGAGCTTATAGTTTAGTGTCACTGAACTATAAATGAAAGCAAAAGTAGAGTATTTAGCATTGTGTGCATAACATGGGATATTGAGCACCATGTACCTACATAGTAGGACACCGTATACATGTCAGAAGGGAATGACAAATTTTATCAGACAATGAGACACCATTGCTTAGTTTTAGAAGAAAAATAAGAATTAGCCAAGAAATAGTACAGAGCACATGCAAGGCATAGAGGCAGTATTATGATAAGAGTAAACTGCTATTTTGAGTGGTAAGATTATATTGAGGCTGGTGGATAGAGGTTATGAGAATACTGGCTGAAGAGATGGGCAGGGGCTATGCCATGGTAAAGAGCTTGGAGCTTGTCCTGGAACCTAGCATAAGTGGTTTTAAGGAGGTTCACTAAACTATCAGATACTTATTATTACTAATCAATTTTTTAAAACTTTTAGCAGTATTCATTACATGTTTCTAGTGATCCAGCACACGATTCAACATGGCACTTTGGTTGTTCTTGCCACCTACACCTTTTCTACATTCTGATAAATTTTTTTGTAAAAAATAGTGAAATTTAAAAAAAAATCTTGATATTAGGTACTAGACAAGAAAGACATAACTACCAGAATTTAAAAAATGTTTAATATTAAAGCCTAGGACATTTCTCACGTTAATTTAAAGAAATAATATCATATTTAATATTATACTTATTCTAATAGATTT
>NW_012149385.1:565012-568642 GCF_000956105.1 Propithecus coquereli
TGACCACATGTTTGATATCTTGTATTTAAGTAGTTATTAAGAAAGAGGGTACACTTTTTTTCTCTTTATTTTAAAGGATTTTTAATGAACAAGATTATTTATAGGATTTCTCAGGTGAATATTTTTACACATGTAGGAGATAAGTCCATGGAATAAAATATATTCATTTATATTTTGTTACATGCAATTATTGGTTGTTTGGAAGCACATATTATATCCATACATGTCAGCGTGAAACCACGCTTTATAAAATTAATAAAGGGCCACAAGGCGGGAACTGTGGTAGGGGAAATATATATAGTTTGTTTGCCTACTATTCAGAAGTCATATAGCTGATGGTCATTAAGATTCTTAGCTTTCTTCATTGCTCCCGTAGATAACATCACCCTTCTGAAACCCAAGGCAAGTTTTTGAGATATTTTCCAGGCCCTGCATTCCAGTGGAATGGCTGACTCAGCAGACCAGTGGCCCATACAGAGGAACTGACTCAACTGGAATTGCAACCCTCACCCAAGAACCAACTGAGCAAAGAAGACAATTTCTACACCACTATGGTTCTGCCCCAAACCCAGCCAATTAGCAGACACAATTGCCTGGCCTTTTGCTGGCCAAACTATCTTTAAGCACCCTTTCTCCTGAATTTTCGGAGAGATGGATTTGAGAATGTCCTCTCTTCTCCCTGCATGGTGCCTGCGGTATTAAACTCTTTCTCTGCTGTAACACCTGCTATCTCAGTGCATTGGCTTACTCTTGAGCAGCAGGCAGTGAACTTGGTTGGGCTGTAACGAGCTTACATAATAGGTGTGAAAAAAAAATTCAAGACCAGAGGACACCACGGTACATGGAGCAGGTAGCTCTAAAATATAGTCAAGACTTACAGGATTAATGACATTGATAGGAAGGTGGAAAAGAAATAGGAGAGGATTTTTCTTGAGCCTTTGTGTGGCGATAATAGTATGTATGCTTAAAGTGTGCAATTAATGAGTTCTAGGGGGACAGCTGATAGAGATGAGGGAAGATGTTGAACTTACCTTTAATCACCATCTCGCACACCAGACAGCCCTTCACCATATGTGAATGCCTGTGAATATGGCTAACTTTACAGCATTTCTAACACTGTAAGTTGTTGTCATTGTGGTCTCCAAGCATGGCTGACAAAGACTTTCTTCAAAGCCTTTCTTTCCACCTGGTCCATGTTCATTATATGTTTTTCTGCTGTAGAAAAATGTTTGGATTTTTTTTTTACTTTCCTTTTTTCTTAAAAAAAAAAAAAAAAAAGTGGGGTAAACCAATGATGTTTGAACCAATCAAACATGATTACTTTCTCAAAGAGATATTTCCTCATCCATGTTTGTTGCAGCCTTTTCACATGTGTCAAGAGGTGGAAACAACCCAAATGTCCATTGAAAGATTAATGGATAAAGAACGTGTAGTTATATATATTCAATGGACTATCACGCATCCTTACAAACAGGAAGAAAATCCTGTCACATGCTACAACATGAATGAACCTCAAAGACATTATGCTAAGTGAAATTATCCAGTAATACAAGGACAAATACTGTCTTATTGTACTCTATAAAGTCTAAAGTAGTCAATATAATAGAAACAGAGAGTAGAAAGATGGTTGCCAAGGGTGGGAAGTGGAAGGAGAATTAGCAGTTAATGTGTTTTAGTTTTTCAAGATGAAGAAGTTCTAGAGATCTGTTGCACAACAATGGGAATATAATTAACGAGACTGAATTGTACACTTAAAAATGGTTAAGATGGTAAATTTAATGTTTTTTTATTACAGTAAAACATCATGCTTAATTTCTGCAAGAGTAGTAAACCTATGATTAATTTAATTACTTCAGAATGGATTGAATATTTTCCAGATTTATTATAATATTCAATGACAGCCAAACTTGGCAGCATCAATTCCTAATATGTATAGTTTATGTTATGCTCAGCCCCATTTTGGTGTATATTTACTATATTAATAAGAAGAAGGGGTTTGCATTTCTGAAACCTCACATTTGGCTCCTTCTCTAATTTATAAAACTACTAGTAATATTACTTAATGTTTGCATTATAACAACTTTGGAAATATTGAGTTAATGCATTCACTAAATGAGAAATAAATGCTCTCAAAATGATAGGTGCTATTTTTGCATACAAATAGAACAAACAATATCCTAACTGAAATATTAAACACTTTTTATAAAATCATGAGAAATAATAGCATTGATTTGATAATAAAGAGTTTAAGCCTGTATCTCCATCCCAAATCACTTTCTACAATCTGAGAACATGTAAGTATCTTTCTGAAATATAGATGTCATTTAGAAAGCAGCATTAAAAGTACAGGAAAATGAGCCAAATGCTCTTTATCACAAGAGAGCAGTGTCAATTTGCTAGAGGCAATAACTGACTTTGAAGAAGATAATTTCTAGAACACAGAGATAGCCATATTTTAAAGAATAATGTCTATTTTTCCTCTTAATAAGGAAATGATAAAGGAAAAATCTTAAGTGTGCATTGTTGGTCTAATAATTGAATTTAAGGATATTAATAAAAGACAATTTTAACTAATATTTTGCACACATGATTTTGCTTTCTCATCTATAAATATCACTAAGCATATATTTTTCTAGCATATAATATGCAGATCTTATATTAGATGCTATTTACGTATTTAAAAAAGAAAAAGGCCTCAAATTTGTAACTGTACTCTACATCTGTAAATGACAAAAACCCAAAACAAATTTGTTAAGCCAAAATATAAAAGGGGGAGAATTTTCCAGCTTAGATAAGAGAAGTGCATCTGGCTTCAGGCATACATGGAATGAGGCGCTCAAAAGATGTTATTTAAGAGGTCTTCCTTTCGTCCCAGAGCTCTGCTTCCAGCAGTCTTTGCTTAATTTACTGTTATGACTACAGAGGATTTAGGTTTAAAATTCATCATCTCAGCAAAGATAAACTAATCCTTAGCACTGCATAAGTCATCTGTTTACCATTAGATCAATTTCTATGTTCAGAGATATTCAATATTGATTACGGTCTCGTGTCCATCCTTGATATTCAAAGGATTATTGAAGGCAGTCCTGAAAACAAAAGGAATTCTATTACCAGAAGATGGAAAATGGGATGTTGGATCAAGGGGGAAAACACAGGGTCAAAAAAGCAATTAAAATATGACATAAATATATATACGTACAAAACAAGACAACATGTCATGTGATTTCAAGGTGGCACAAGCATAAGCCTAGAGTTTTCAGATATGGAGAAAACATTTCAGATTGAGACAAGAAAGAAAGAAATTAGGCGGTTTGCATCATTCTGAGTGTATTGTAAAAGACGAACAGCATCTCAATAGCCAGGTCTGGAAAGATTATTTTAGATAGAGTGAAGTACAAAACATGGGAAAGCATAGATGTGAGGAAAAGGATTAATTGTCAAATTTGTTTGGTTTTAAATTAGAGAGGCATTGGAACAGGTCAATTCTACGTAACTTTCAGCCAAATACATTTGAAATCGCTGACTTCTGTTTTCGCCCATGAGGGAGAAATTACTCTCTACCATTATTTAAAAAGTGGAGCTTAACCAGGAATTCAAGGTTGGTTTAAAATAAAAAGATAATAATAATAA
>NW_012149385.1:571982-572572 GCF_000956105.1 Propithecus coquereli
GTGTGTGTGTGTGTATATATATTTACAAAAATATATTTGTCAAAAATCATTGAACATTTCACTTATCTGTGCATTTCACTATATGTAAACAACATTTTAGTTTTTTTAAATTGAAAAGGTGAATAGAGATTAAACATCTTAGAATACAACATATTCTGTGCACCTATAATATCTGTCTTTAAAATTGTTCAAGCATAAAAGCTGTGAACTAAACTGAAGTGAATTAATAATAGTATATGGCAATAATTTCTTTCAGTTATTATTTTTATTTTACTTTCTCTTCTCTATGGGTAAATGTAAATAGTCACTACATAAAATAGTGGTTATTTATAATCAGTGACATTTTTTTCATTCCTGAACCTATGAGATTTGCGTTGATTAATGTTCAAAGACACTTGGATGACTTTGGACCAACACTAGAGTCTCAATGGTGATGTCCAGTGATCAGCATGATTTCTCAGCCTATAATTCATCACCTTGAAACATACAGGACATGATGCAATTTTGATTTACTGTCTCAGACACTTCAGCACTTCCTACCAATACCTAAGTGAACCTTCTTGAATATTGGTAGAGTAAAAAATGCTGAA
>NW_012149385.1:574257-592303 GCF_000956105.1 Propithecus coquereli
CATAAGTTAAAACAACTGCAGTAATTAATAAGCATTTATAGGTGGATACTTGAATAGTATGTAACTATCCTGTTCCTTCTTAAATTTTGTTTACTAACTTCAGCATTCATCAATGGAACTTGCCTATAGCATTTATGTCTCTGATGTATTTTCCTCCATTTATAATTTGGAATTCTTCTGTAAGGAAGATTTATCCTTTCATATCCATTTCTTTACTCAATCACTAATTTATATGAGGAGACTCATGAATATTTATTTCAGTCTTTAGTACATAATCCAACCTATGCCATTTATTTTGCTTTCCAAATTGTTCTAACTTGGACCATTAAGAACTTTTTCAAATTGGCTCATGGGCCATGTCAGCGTCCACCTCCAGTTCCGTTCATGTTACAGAAAATGAAAGAAATCATAGATGACACAAACAAATGAAAAAACATCACATGGTCATGTGTTGCTAGAATCAACATTGTTAAAATGTCCATACTTCCCAAAATGATTTACAGATTCAATGCAATTCCCACCAAAATACCAATGTCATATTGTGCAGATCTAGAAAAAATATTTCTATGCTTCATTTTTAACCAGAAAAAAGCCTGAATAGTCAAAGCAATGTTAAGCAAAGAGAACAAATCTGGAGGCAACACAGTACCTGACTTCAAATTATACTACAAGTTTGTAGGAACCAAAACAGCATGGCACAGAAAATGACATGATTTCATTCTTTTTTATAGCTGAGTAGTATTCCATGATATGTATAAACCACATTTTCTATATCCAGTCATCCATTGATAGACTCTTAATGGTTGATTCCATATCTTTGCTCTTGTGAATAGTGCTGCAATAAACATATAAGTACGGGTATCTTTCTGAAATAATGATTTCTTTTCTTTTGGGTAGATACTCAGTAGTGGGATTGCTGGATGGAATGGTAGTTCTATTTTTAGTTCTTTGAGAAATCTCCATACTGTTTTCCACAGAGGTTGTACTAATTTACCTTCCCATCAACAATGTATAGGCAAATATTCCTTTTTCTCTGTGTCCTCGGTAACATCTGTTAATTTTTAATTTTTTAATAATAGTCATTCTGCCTGGTGTAAGATAATGTCTCATTGTGTTTTTAATTTGTATTTCTGTGATAATTAGTGATGTTGAACATTTTTTTCTATGCTCGTTGGTGCAATGTTGAATAGAAATGGTAAGAGCAGACATCCTTAGCTTGTTCTATATTCAGTATTTCACCACTAATTGTGATACTAGTAGTAGGTTTGTGCAGATTCCCTTTATCAGGTTGAAAAATCTCTCTTTTACTCCTAATATGTTAAAGAACTTATATTAATAGATATTGTGTTTTTGGTAAATGATTTTTTTCTGAATTGATTGAGATTACCGTGTGTTTTTGTTCCTTATTCTATTCACATGATGTTCTATATTTACTGATTTGGGGATGTTAAATCAACATTGCCTTTCTGGGATAAGTATTTCCTGTTCACTTTGTATAAACCTTTGTATGTATTGATTTGCTTTGCTAATATTTTGTTAAATATTTCTGTGCTTATGTTCTTAAGGCATATTTATCTCTAATTTCCTTTTCTTGTTTATTTTACTATCTTTTTATAATCAGTATAATATTGATGTTATAAAAGGAGTAGGGGAATGCTTTCTCTATTGTTTGAAAGAGTGTATGAGGCGATATTATTTTTTTCTAAAATATTTGATAGAATTCACCAATAAAATATTCAGGGTGTAAAGTTTCCTTTCCAAGAAAATTATATTCTGAATTCAATATAGTTATTTATTATAGATATATTCAGATTTACTATCACTTTTTAAATCAGTTTTGGTAATTTTTTGTTATTCTAGGAATTTGTCAGTTCATATAAGTACTTTAATATGTAGACATACATTTCTTCTCAATATTTCCTTAAAATCAAAAAGTAACTAAAATCAAAAGTAACTGAAAAAGTTACTCTTAGAGTCAATAGCAATGTTACCTTTTTCATTCCTAATTTTGGAAATTTGTGTCTTCTGTCATTTTTTTTGTCAGTCTATCTAAGTTTTGTCTGTTTGTTGATATTTTCAAACAGATGAATTTGGGTTTCATTGATTTTTCTATTATTTTTTGGCTTTTATATTATTGATTTACAGTCTAATCTTTACTACTTTACTTCTGCTTGCTTTAGATTTAGTTTTTTTTTCTTTTTCTAGTTTCTTAATGTGCAAGTTTAGGTAATTGATTTGAGATTTTTATTTTTTGTCTAATATAGGTGTTTAGTATTGTATTTTTCCACCAAGCCCTGTATTAACAGCCTTTAATTACTTTTGATTTGATTTTTGGCTTACAATTAGTTAAAAATATTTTTTAATTCATCTTTTTATTTTTTTCTTTAACCTATGGATTTTTAAATGTGTCATTTAATTTCCAAATATGTGGGTCTTTCTAAGATTCCTTTCATTGTTTGTCTCTAATTTCATTGCTCTTAGAGAACATCATTTGTATTATTTCGATATTTTCAAATTTATTGAGACTTTTTCTATGCCTCAGCATAGGGTATGCTATATCTTGGAGAATGTTATATGTATGCTTCATAAGGATGGGCATTCTGTAATCACTGGGTAAAGACCTAGTTAGTAGAACAAATTATTTGACATTGTTCAAGTCTTCTTTATCTTTGCTGATTTTCTGTCTAATTGTTCTAGAAATAATCCAATTGGTATATTGAAACCCCCAACCATTATTTTCTTTCCAATTTAAGCATCATTTGAACCTATCTAAAATATATGAATCACTTATTGCTTGCTTATAAACTGAATTATTCCAAACAGCTACATTTTTAAAATTTTAAAATATGCCTATGTAACTTTATGCTTATCCTTTTTTATTTTAAAATAATCACAAAGTTAATCACTTAAATAACAGTAGAGGTACAGTACAAAGAAATTAGATTTTGATTAGATGAACCATATTAGAGGAAGGTTCCACCCTGATGGCCCATGATCCCACAATACTTTAACACGTATTTATCAGTTATTTCTCCAACCAGTCCTACTTCCTTTAATGGGACATTACATTTAGAGAGTAGTGCTTAGAAAGTAGTATTTTTAAGCACATAGACACCCTGCCCCGATTCCCTCACCAGCCTGCTTATAAGGGGTTTTGACTCCCCACCCTGAGCTAACATCCCCTTAGGACATGCTCCTCCTAGTGGTTGGGCTGGAACTCCTCACACCGGTTGACCCTCATGTTGGAATACCAGATTGAAAAAAGAAAAACAAAACAAAACAAAAACAACAAAAAACCCAAGATGTCTAGTAAAATTCAAATTCAGCTAAACTATTTTAGTATATTTCAAATATTACCCATGTCATAATTATACTCAAAAAAAGATTATTTATCAGAAATGTAAACTGAACTGAGCATCCTGTATTTTATTTGCTAAATTGAGTTAGTCTACCCTTCTATTCAGGCCCTTTTCCCCCAGCTTTGCTTCTTACCCTCTGCTCTAACCTACAATAGAAATATTCCTAGACAAAAAAACATGTGCAGAAGAAATCTACTGTTATTGTTTAGGTTTCAAGAGGCATGCCACTCATTTGGTATATTTTCTGTATGACTTGATGTAGTATTTATCTTACTAAAAAGTGACCAAAGTTGTAGAGAGTTTATCAATTTAAAAGTGAAATTTAGATAATTCTTCAAACTATAAATTTACAAATCAAAATTTATAAAATAATTAGGAATGACCTCTGGTTTTAGAAGTTAGGTAGTCCTAATTAATTCAGAAAACAAACTCTCCTACATGTTAAAAATTACTTTATTTCTACAAAAATATATATACATATATTCCTAATATATTTTTTATATATACATATATTCCTAGTATATAATATATATGGCTCAAGGGTGTATATATACACTTATTCACTCAGATGAGTGACAATAAAATTTAAGGCAATAATTTAGTGGCTACCTATGTGTTTGTGTATGAGCATACCCACTGTATGTACAACTGAATGGGTTTGAAAATTATAATTATTTAGATCAATGCTTTTACATTTGCTGAAGTAATGTAATAAGTTTCACGCTAATCTATAAATTTTCCTCTAAAGACATAGAGTTATGCCTGAAATATGTTAAACATCCATGTGGAAACAAGTCAGACAATTATCCCGAGGAACTATTTTTCTATAAATTTTCAAATATTTAGACTATGTTGTACCAGGATATAGCAAGAAAGGAAGCTATTACAGGTATTTTTATAAACGTTAATCCATGCTTACACCAAGGGAAAAAATAGCCTTTCTTTCATTTGTTAAAGGGAGACATACAGTACTTTTAACATAATCTATTCACATTTAGCATATTTTTGTGAAGAAAAATAGTGCATTTGTTGAGTGTGTTGGTTTCCTCTGGTAGGTTTAAGCTCTTTCAGACTACTGGATAAGGACTTTGCTGTAGATAACTTAATGGCATATGAGTGACATCATTTTGCTGAAAAATAACTTGCTTATTGAAAAGGACTCACCTAATACCTTTGACTTCCTCTCTTTTCACATCTGTAAGACTTTGGTACTTATCCTTCATGTTATCATTTTAGTAGTCACCAACCTATGACCACTTACTACCTAAAAAATATTTTTCCTTTTTTCAGCTGTACTATGATAGCCTTGAGAGCAAACTTAAAATCCGTCAACTCTTTATATCCACAGGGCCCAGCAAGGTTAGAGATGTGACATTGTCAATGTCCCTCCCTCAGAGGCAGTATACTGTGTCATCTACGTTGTTAAAAAACTACACACGCATACACAACGGAAGCATACTGTAAGTGATGTGAGTCACAAAAGCGTTACTTCTTGCCTTTATTATAATACGTGTGTCCTTGGGTTTTTTCCAGATTTATCTGTCTCCCAGGCACGTGCTGGCTTAGTCCGTCTCAGCTATCAGGCTGGACGCCACATGTCCAGCACAGTACTCCTGGAGGCCAACCACGGGGACCCCAGGGTCTCTCCTGCCATTACCACTTTTGTAGAATCACATTTGCTCACTAGCGGCCAAGAGGCCCCGTGAGACAATGTAAAAATTGAGCAGTTAAATATTGATGTGGCAAAGTTTAACTAATGGGAAGTAGGAAACCAGGAGCAGGCACATACATTCTCTCTTTATTCTTCCACAGTGCACCTTGCAGCTTGTCTTGAAGCAGTGGCCACGGCAACAGCAAGTCACCTTCTTTTGCCCCTCGTTCTGCTCCCTCTCACTTCATATTTTCCTCACTGTCACTGCCCTTAAAAATTAGACCACCCAGTAAAGCATTAGCACTTAATTTTTCCTAAAAATAATTTTCATCCCTGATTCCTAGGAAAGGTGGGCTAAGATATATTTTAAAGTAAGTTGTAAGGACTGTCCATATTCTGCATATGATTCCAAATCAGAACTCTACATGACATTTGCATATGTTTTCTTTTTTCTTTGACTATCAGCCCAGGCTCTCTGCAGACATAAACGATCTACCATTTTGACTAGCTATTGAATTATTAAGGCACATAAATATTTTAATACTCTAATTTTTATTCAATATATTCGCTCAAACAAGCAAATAATAATTGACCCATCATTCAAAAATCACTTTTCCTTGACCGAAGATATAACCCAATTATAAAGAAACAAAGGTTAATTTCTGATTTATCAAGTGCACACAAATGTGTTACGTGTTAGCAATATGAAACATTGGCTTTTGAATCAGACTGTAATAACGGTTACCACAGGTGAAAAAAAAAGCATGATTATATATATTTTTTCTGATTCCCAGTGAGATTTGAGAGAGAGTTTGTGTTTTGTGACTACAGATGTTTCATTTGTGTACTTGATATTTGAGAGATGGTAATGTTATTTAAATTTTAGCAGTTAGTCTTTCTTATATTCTTGGGAGGTAATCTCAGTAAAATAATAAAATGAGGCAGAATAGTAAACAAAAGGCTCCAATTTAGTTGTCATCTTCAGACTCTTGAGGCCCTAGACACTTTAAAATTTCCATCTTACATCGTATCAAATGGATTAAACATTACCTTCCTAAATATTCTTTTGCTGGAAAAGAAAAAATTATTTTTACAACCTGACGTTTAAAAATATTTTAATTTGTGCTTGACTGATTTTTTTTTCAATCATTTATAAGCAGAGATATTCTTGGTAAGCAAAGAAAAATCTAACACATTTTTGGCAACTATGATAATACATTTATAAATACTATGTTGCTAATTGATGAAGCTGACATAATATTAAAATTATTGAAATTTAATTAAATTAATTAATTTAGAACGTTAAGTGTTCTTTTTTGTATTCTGGAGTAAATACATATTTTTATGTCACTTATTTAAGTGAGGCTCTGAAGAGTTCTCTTAGGCAGTGTTTTTATAGTACCAAATAGATATAGAGTCACTGCCTGCTCCTTTTCATTGATGAAAATTATTGAACTACAGTAAGTGTATTTCAGTGTTTAAATTATAATACGAAAAGCATTTACTCAGCCATTCGTTTATTTATATATTTATGGATTTGCATAAGGGATGAGAAAGACCAGGTCCATACCCTCTAGGAGATTATAATTACGGGAAGGAGCTTAGCTCTAAATACGAGAATTAAAGTAAAGTAAAAATAAAATGCTATGCACATTGAATAAAACTAAAAAGAAAGTATAGACTTTAATTGCCTAATTAATTTCCATGAATTTATCAGTAGTTAATTCCATATCATAGTGATTAGCAAGAAAAGTAAATAAAACATGCTTTTCATTTACTTTCATAGAATATTTTAATTTGGCATGTGCTCTGAAAAGGCTCATGCAATAAGACTTTGGATTATAAAGCCTTAACTATTACAAATGACTCTTAGGACAACTGAGAGTATTAAAGATTGAAACGCTTGAAAATCTATACTGACATATTGTAAGATTTATGTTTTTTGATGGAAAACCTTTACAAATCTCTTAAGCTTTTGAAAAGCAGCTGAATTCAGTGACTTCACCACTAATTGTTCTTATTTCATCACTTAGCGCTGGCATCTTCATTCAGGTCCTCCAAAGTAGGCCAACAAGTGCTACGTACCTCGCGTGGGCAATCTCCGGCTCTATGTGCCAAGGCCATTCTCGTGATGAGTCAGTTCCACTTGCCGTAGGCAGAGGTCAAAGTATAACTGGCTACTGGGGAGTGTTTGAAGTAAATGGGATCAACCCAGGGGTTCTCAAACTCAGCCAGAGCACTAGTAACATTTGTGTCAGATGATTCTCAAGAAGGGAAGGCTGTCATGTGCATTGTAGGATGTGTTAGCAGCCTCCGCCCACTAGGTGCCGGTAGCACCATCTTTTCCATTTATTAAACACCAACAATGTCTCCAAAGAGTGTGAAATGTTCCTAGAGGTGAAGGACAAAATCGTTAACTGGTTGAGAACCACTCAATTAGCCCCATATTGTGGTATAGGGGTGTCCTGGTGTCCTGTCATGGCAGGGAGTTTGCACTCCCCTGATTTCTTATGCTAAGCAATTCAGCTTCCCACTGAGACAGGGGGCTGCCTAAGAATGTTGGCTGTGGTCCTGGAAAAGGACCTGTTAGAGCAGTTAAGGCTATTAGTTCTCGAATCTGACAGATTTAAGCTCTAATTCTAGTAACTCCACTTACTATATTATGACCTTGGACTAACTTAACTCTGGTTTCAGGTTCCTCGCCTATTAAATGGGGGAAAAGAATAAAATCTTCCTCCACGTGATTATTATAATGATTAAATGAGACAATGTAGATAAAGGGCCGTATATGCACATGGTTTGCACTCAGTAAATATTATCTTGGCTTCCTCTCAGAATCAGAATTATATTTTTGAATTATCAAAGGTATTTTTTTTTTTATTATTTCAGCAAATTATGGGTGTACATATGTTTAGGTTACGTGTGTTGCCCTTGGTTCCCCCTCCCACCAAAGTCCGTGTTTCAAATATGTCCATCCTTCGGGTAGTGCGCATTGCACTCCTTGTGTATACAAATACCCGTCCCCTCCACCCTCCTCCCCTCTCCTCCCGCCGCCCTTCCCGTGGTACAGATGATTAGGTTAGGTGTGTTGCCCTTGGTTCCCCCCCGGTGGGGGGGGGGTATCAAAGGTATTTTTTTAGGGTCTAGTTCATGCAAAATTCTTTTTATTTTTTCCGTCTGGTGTAAAGGGGTCTGCATCTTGATCTACATATCCCATAGACATTGGCTGGAGTCATTTCTTTAAATGAGCTGATTATCCAGAACTAAGATGATGTCAGGGACATCTCATTTCAAAGGTTTTCTGCTGCCCTTATTTCTGTTGTTGTAATGCATGCATTGGCTTAGCTTTCCTTGCATAACAACTTCTCCCTGAACCACGTTTAAGTGTGTGAAGCTGACGCTCACGCTGTGCCATACGTGCGTAGCTGCCCTCCGGGGTAAGACAGCACCGCCAGCTTCTCTCTCCTTCCAATGGACTCACCCACCTTATGGAGGCCCCAGAATCACCAATGCAAGTGCCCAATTGGTATGTCTAGTTTTAAAATGCAATCCACAAGTCTCTGTGTGTGCATGTGTGTGTTTAATTATCTTTGACAACTAGAACGGTGTCTTGCTAGTCCCCTTCTCTAATTCATAATAATTTTTTTAAGTGCATTAGATAAAATGCATACATAGGAAGGAAACAAAATATACAAGGAAACAAATACATTAAAATATAGTTATTATTACATTTTAATAAATGTAATATGTTAATAGGCTCTGCTTCTTTATTAACTCATTAAATGTAATTGAGGATCTAATTACTACTGCAATTACCTAGTGCTATGTCAAGATATTTGCAGCAGCTATGATATGATTTGGAAATATCTGTAATTCTGGCTGGTGAAAATTACCAGATACTGCTAACGCTAGCAATTTGTTGCTAACATTTATAATTGAGGAAAACACTAAATTCACTTCAATGTTAGTGAAAAAAAATGCTTTTTAAAATATCCAAATTTACTCAGAACTTCAAATTCATCTTAAATTCTATCTATGGATTGTTTGGGTCCCAGGAGGAGATCCGCCGAACTAAAATAATTTGACATTGTTTCACATAACACTTAGGCAGAAGGCATATGCTCCAAATGGAGAGTCTTATCCCTACTCCCACATCACTTAAAAGTAGAGCTTTACTCAAACATTTTAGTCTGGCTTATTCAGTCTGCTCAGTTTAGATGCAACTTCCATTTATTCCCATTTCAATTCTCAAACAGTTAAATTAAGCTCATGTAATTTGGGGTGTCCAGTTTCAGATCCACCACTTCTCTGTTGTGCTGAACGCTGCTTTTTGGGACAATTTCTTCCCCTATATAGTGAGTTGATTTCTCAGGTTGGTCAATATCTCCATAGACTGACTCTCTTTGAAGTATCACCTGCCCTATAGCCAGTATTTAAAAGGTAGAAATGAAGTCCAGGGGGAGTTGGAATAATTCCTCTCTGGAATAGGTTGTTTCTACTAAAACCATACTAAGAACACAAAAGTACAAACAGAAACTGCCAGAAGCCTGAGCTGGGTTTTAATGTGCTTTGTTCTTGCTTAAAAATACTTGAATTTAGAAAAGATGCTCAATATTTCTGGGCTTCTGATGCTACATACATAACATGAATGGTGGAGAGGGATGAGTATGTCATTACTTGGTAGCTCTGAGACTCAAGTTAGATTACCTGTTAACTTGACTGCCTCCAGGAACAGAAGCAAAACTGAAGGCTTTTAAACAGTGGAAAGAAAACAGCACTGAGGATGTTAGAGACACCATAAAGAGAGAGGTCTTGCTATGGACCGAATTGTGCCCCCCGCTCCCTGCTCAATTCATATGTTGAAGTTTTAACCCCAATATGACGGCATTTCGACATGGTGGCTTTGGGAGATAATTGGGTTAAGATGAGATTGTGAGAATGGGACCTTTATAATGGGATTAAAGCCCTTATAAGAAGAGACATTAGGAAGCTTTCTCCCTCTCTCTCTTTGTCTCTCTCTTCCATCTGTTTGTGTGTGTGTCTGCCATGTAAGACATTATAAAAAAGCCATCTGCAGATCAGGAATAGACTCCTCTTCACAGCCTCACCATTAGGACTTTCTGCTTCCAGAATTATGCAAAAATAAATTTCTGTTATTTAAGCCACCCAGTGTATAGTATTTTGTTATGGCAGCGTGAGCTAACTAATACAGTTCTGAAAAAAAAGAGGGACACAAACATGGAAATGGGGCAGATTGAGTATGTTCTAAAAGGTGCTAATTGTTAAACCTCAGTGAAAATGTGAGCTTTTCAGACATAGTAAATACATCCACATGGGTCAAGTCAAGGCCCTGGTTAGTTTTCTTTCTCACAAGAATTTCCAAGTTCTCCTTATTATCGCGCCTACCCTAGGGTCCCTTGCCTTAACTCCTAGAGAAGAGTAACTATGCTTTACTCATTTTGGCCTCCCTAACCTTGAACAAAATCTGGCAGACTGTAGGAGTCCAGGTAAATATTTCTTGAATTAAGCTACTGAATTATATTTTGATTTTCTATTCTATAAAGTTACTATACTAAGTAATATAAACTATTAATTTCAATTCTCAAAAAAATGCTTAATATCTGTTCTGTATCATTTTAGCAATCTTTTTAAAATGTGCATGCATGATTTAATAATAAATGTAAAATACCACTGGGTCATAAGAATATATTTAAAAAGTAATGAAAACATAATTAAAAACGTATTGTCCTTCATGTTTTCTATGGATTGTAGATATCATGTTCATTGCTGAGTACATTGTTTGTGTGTTTTGGAATGCCTACAGTAAAAACGGTAACAGGGAAGCTTCTTCAAAACAAAAGTCAGCTTTTTTAGGAGTTGTTTCAAGAGTCATAATTCAAAATTCCTGTCTATTTTCAAGAACATCAACTATACTTAGAATGAGTAGAGAGAACACACAGGTACTCACTCTAAGGTAGAAAGCTGATTTATCACTGTTGCTTCAGTCTCAGTAGACTTTCTGCTCCCCTGTATGATATTGTGAACATTTAATTCAAAATGAATTCCTTAATCGATAGGGATCATCTTTAAGAGCATCAATCTGGGTGGATAGAGTAAGGTTGCCCTGTATAATCTCAAAAGGAGCATCCTGAAGGACTACTTATTTATTTTTACCCTGACCTTTGGCTTCAAATTTCTTTGAGTTGAAAAGTATCCATGCACTGTCTCTCTTATTTCCCCGGCTTACACCTAGTTTGCACGTAAACCACTATGTTTTGTTAAATAAATGAATTTTACTGGAATATACTCTTAGAAAAGGAAAATCTGTTTAAAAGAATCTCTGAAGTTCCTTTATATGAGCCTTACCATATAGTACTCTGTGTATTATAAGAGTAAATCCTTTTTTTCCTTCTGGTTCAAACAATACATTACAATTTACCATTTATTAAAGTGTAAAATACTTTTTCACAGTCTTAGATACATCTCATTGACAGGAATTCTTTGATTCTTCATTTCCCCATAGACAGTCTCATTGACTCTATAGTTGGCACCAGTTCTTTAAATTACCTAGATTTCCATGCAGTATCTTTTGCTAATAAGGAATTCCAACTGTGGCTCAAATCCCCCATACTGTCAGCTCTGATCCCTCTGATCGGCCCGGGATAGTTGGAGCAGCTGTATAATCAGAAGGTCCTTTCCGCCAGTCACATGCCAGTGCTGGTTTTTAGCATAACTCTTCGCACTAACTTTCATCTAAGCAGAACTTTATCCAGCTTATTTTGGAGCAATGAACCTTCTCCATTCCTTAGCATTTCAGTTTTCCTGTCAGTGAAGGAACAGATACTGCTGGGGATAAGTTCCCTTGGATCTGTGGGTTCTGCATCCGTGGATTCAACCAGCTGCAGATCAAAAATATTTTAAAAAATAACAGTACAATAATAAAAACAATGCAAATTTAAAAAGCAATATGACATAACTACATAGCATTTACATTGTATTAGGTATTATAAGTAATCTAGATATGATTAAGTATATGAGAGGATATGCATAGGTTATATGCAAATATAAGTCCCCTTTTATATAAGGAACTTGAGCATTCTCAGATTTGGATGTGCACATGGATCCTGGAACAAAATCCTTGGTGATACCAAAGGATGACTGTATACATCTTTACATATTGTATGTTTGTGTATGTGCATGTGGTGTGTGTGTGTATATATATTTATGTTAATTTATTTTTAATCTGGGAATGGACTAACTTGTTTCATAAGTAAGTCATCATAAAGGGCAGGAATGCATAATCAAATTTATAGATTTAATTTATAAAATGTTTATATGTTTTATATATTTAAGCATATTGTTTTTATTCCGTGACAATCTCTATTGAAGTGGACTTTCCCAGATATAGTGAAAAGGTACACTATATCTGGAAAATTATTCTAGTACTGAAACAAATTATAGATATAGAAACTCTATTGATATGAATGAGAAAATTAATTAAAATAAGGTTTATTTATGTCAAAACAATACCAGTTAAGATTATTTATTCCTATACAAGTGCACACATGCAAATGCACACATATATACAATGTGCATAATTGCTGCGAACTCTCTGGGATTATTAGCCTCATCTTCTATGGAAATTATAAGAACAGAGGATTTTCACTGTCCACTCTTCATTTTTGCATTTTTTAAATGTTTAGTAATGAGTATGGACTACTTAAATAAAAAAAATAAAGAGCAAAAGCTATAAATTTGCTGATATATCACTAAGCAATCTAGAAAATTTATATCAAAAGATTTAAAATGTTTAAAAACATTAAAGAACTATTTTCTAAAAGATTAGTTTGTGATGCATATATCAACACACAGTTTAACTAAATAATCAAGATGTTTCCTAAACTAACTATCCCTTCAAATAGACTGAATATTCTTTCTGGTCTTTTATTCAATAAGTTGTCTTAACTGAACAGAAGGAACTAGAGTCTAGAAATACCTAATATGCAGCCAGGAATAAAATATCAGTTTTAGAATCTAGTGAGGATAAATTAGAGAATGTCTTTAAACCTGAAACCCAAAAGGGGTTTTCTCCATCACAACCCTTGAACTGAAAATAGTTGTCAGTACCCACTTGACTCACCCATGGAATCACGAGCTGAGAAGAGACCATAGGCCTGGGTGTAGTCATATTTAAGAACTAACGGAGAGAAATAATAAAATTTATTTTACATTTGTTTTATTCAGTAGTTATATGGTCCAACTAGATTAGTCACTTCTCTAGTGGGAAATAATCACTAAAGAGAAAAAAAGATACTCCTGGTACTTGTTCCAAAAGTATCTTGGAGATGCGGAATGGATATTTGCATATTATGAGCTACGAAAAGCCTGCAGAGAAAAATGAGCCCAAACCAAATAGAACCCTATTTAAACGCTCCCCACCCTTGTTTGCCTACAGGAAACCTATTTTTCATATCTGTTATTAACTTTTGCATAGTGCAAGACATTTAGTAAAATTAAGTTTTGAAAAAGATTAAAAGCATTTTTAATGAATCTTCTCCTCTGCAATAAATAAATATTTTTAATCAGGGTGATGTACACCTTTAATATGCTATTCATGAGGTTGAATGCTAATTTTAGGGAATCAATGTCATTGAAAAGACTAAAAACATTTTAACTCTTTTCAAAATAAATCCAAAGAATTCCCTGCATTTTTGTAAAAGAGCTATTTTTTCTTGTTTACCCATGAAATCCTCTTGAATTCCTACATAGCCCTCTCACATTAACTTCTCATCCCTCACAAATAAAAGGGAAGGGCAATAATATCCTTGTCAAAGTGCTCTATAGACAGGGTACAGACATATATGCAGACACATAAATGTAGTCTCTTCTGCCAACTAATTCTACACAGCTCTAGAATCTGCTTAAGAATTCTGTCAAGAGAAGCTTGGATCAGACACCTTCTATACATGAATTATTTAACTAGAAAATAAAAATAATGAAACATGAAAATATTGGTTTATTTTCTTTATGGCTAAGGTAATAACCTAAAAATAAATTAATTAATAATTTAACTTAACAGTGATGTGATTTTCACAAGCAAACAATAACTGCATTGCTTACTAGTGAACTCTTGAACTTTTTCTTCAGACTGTGTTTTTGTTAATGTACCAGGAAGAAACTATTCTATGCATAGTTTTAATAGGTGATTTGAAAATAGGAAGACTACAAGGTCCTTAAAGTTTCCTCTCTGGCCAGCTGCTATATCTGAAAAATGTTATTTTCCTGTGTTTTATTTGAGGCATGATCTCCAGAAACCTACTATTAAAATATATAACCTCTAGTTGGTGTTATACATTTATATTTAATTAGGATTTTTGCAAGCATGAAGAATCTGCACTAGTAGTTCCCAATCCTAATTGTACATTAGAATCATCAATTAAACCTAAAAATTAAAAAAAAATTAAAAACACTGCATTTCATGCTGAACAAACCAAATCTGAATCTCTAAGTTTGGATCTCAACATGTCTTTTTGTAAAAAGATCTCTTTTGGTGATTCTGATTCAATCGGAGGTTGAGGACCACTGAAATAACCAAATCCCATGTGTCTCTATGGTATTAATACTTCTGTTTATTCAGAGTCTGCTACATAATTTGGGGGACCCACTGTAAAATGAAAATGCAAGGCCCCTGTTCAAAAAGTAGGGAAAAAATTCCTTAAAGATACTAAAATACACAGCTTTGTTTCCTTCATCTGCAGTCTCTTTTTTGACTTGTCATGATGTTTTGTATTTGCCATCTAGTGTTGTTCTCTAAGTAGTAAAATTATTATTATCATTAGTGTGAATTTTACATGTTGAGTATCCCTAATTCAAAAATCTGAAATCCAAAATGCTCCAAAATCCAAAAGCTTTGAGTGCCAACTTGACGCCACAAGTAGAAAGTTTCCCACCTGACCTCATGTGAAAGATTGCAGTCAAAACACAGGCATAAAACACACAGTTTATTCAGCATGTTCAAAGGGAAGAAGACCTTCCCAGACCCCATCAGCTGTGATATACTTTTTCTACCATGCAGACAGGTCCACAAAGGGTAATAAAATGGCATGTGTGCTGGCTGGATGTGCATACAGCAGGTACCCTATGATGCCTCAACCATGTGCATTACTCACTGTGGGGTACTTTGTGTGCGTTTTTGTTTTGTTCTTTTTTGCTTATTATCTGCTCTGTGGTGTGAAGATATTACTACTCAGCCATAAAAAACAATGGTGAGCTAATAACTTTTGTATTATCCTTGACAGAGCTGGAGCCCATTCATCGAAGTGAAGTATCACAAGAATGGAAAAACAAGCACCACATATACTCACTATTAAATTGGCATTATTTGATCAACACTTATGTGCACATATGGAAGTTACATTCATCGAGTGTCAGGCAGGTAGGAGGGGGAAATAGGGGATGGGTAAATTCACACTTAATAGGTGTGATGTGCACTTTCTGGGGGATGGACACACTTGTAGCTTTGACTTGGACAGTGCAAGGGCGATCTATGTAACCAAAGTGTTTGTACCCTGTAATATTCCGAAATAAAAAATAATACTAATTTTGCAAGGTCCACAGATACCCCTATGTGTAACAGTAATAAGAAAAAGAGGAAGCATTTATGCTTATGTATAGCACAGAAAGTCAAGCTGTTGGAGAAACTGCACAGAAACTGAAATGTCTTATGGAACAGTATGTTGTTGGAATGGCCACTGTATATAACCTGAAGAAATAAAAATAAACTGTTGAAGTTCTATACTGAAAGTGAGGAACAGAAGTTAGTGAAAAATAGAAAAACACTGAATAAAGCTAAAAATGAAAATTTCAAATATATATTGGAAGGCTGGATCCATCAGAGTTGTAGTGAACACATGCCATTTAATGGTATGCTGATTATAAAACAAGTGAAGATCTATCATGATGAACTCAAAATTGAAGGGAACTATGAATATTCAACAGAGTGGTTGCAGAAATTTAAGAAAAGACGTGACATTACATTTTTAAAGATTTATGGCAAGAAAGCATCTGCTGATCACAAAAACATTGGAGAAATTCATTGGCAAACTTTGGCAAACTCATCACTGATAAAAATCTGACTCCAGAACAAGTCTATAATGCTGATAAAACATCACTGTTTTGGTGTCATTGGCCCTAAAAGACACTGATGAGACCACTTCCATAGGAGTTACAGATGCCAAGGACAAAATAAGTGTGCTGAATTGTGCTAATGCAGCAGGCACACAGAAGTGCAGACTTGCTGAAATATGCAAAAACTTACTGTGTCCTTGCTGTTTACAAGGAGTGCATTTCTTACCAGTCCATTATTATGCTTACAAAAAGGCATGGATCACCAAGGACATATTTTCTGATTGGTTTCACAAACATTTTGTACCAGCAGCTTGTGCTTACAAATGAATAAGGGAGGACATTCCTTCTATGTAATCATCTTCAGTGTCAGTGGTTGGCTAATACAGGGAGATGACATGAATAAAAAAGGATACGGTAGGGTTTCTTAGTCATTCTTCCATCTTAGAAAGCCATTCATTTCCCTCTTTTTGTTTTCTGAACATGTTTTGGTTTGAATGAAAAGTGTGGCACCTTGGGGCTGTCAGTGCCCCTGCTTCAGTCACAGATGTCATAGTACTCAGTCTTGAGGAACACCCATGTATCATGGGTTCACCAGAATTCTGTGCCCATTAGGCATCATGAACACTATATGCAAGATATGGTCTCAGATACACCTACTGTGTATATTACTGCTGTTTATGCATGCTCCACTGTTCCATCAGAATTGACTTAAAATCCCAAGTTCAAAAATAAAACTATTTTACAAAATAGTTTTATAGATAAAACTATTACATGATGGCAATATCAGAGTATGAAATCAAGGATGGGCCCCTTTTGAGGATGGGGCCCTGTGCAACCGCACAGGTGAAAGACTCATGAAGCCAGCCCTACCCTTACCCTCCAGAGTAGATTTCCCACAGATTAATGGTCTGTTATAGGGCAAGGTTTGTAGTGGACTCAAGTCAAAGCTCTAACATTAACTATTTTGTTTAAGTAACTTCAGTTCTCTGAGCCTCAGTTTTTAACAAAAAGAAGATAATAATATCATTTTATAGATTGGTGGAAATGAATAAATCATTCTCTAAAGACATTCAACTTTGGCTTTATGCCTATTTGCTCTTCCTAACTACTTTGGTGAGAGTAACTAGCAGTCCCGTTGCCTAGTTTGACTTTTTCTTTTTGTTTTTAAAGATACAGTGTCTCACTCTTGCACTTATGCCAGGCTGGAGTATAGTGACACAATCACAGCTCACTATAGCCTCAAACTCTTAGGCTCAAGTGATCCTCCCAGGCTCTCGAGTACGTGGGACTACAGGTGCATGCCACCATGCTTGGTTGCCTAGTCTGAATTTAAAGGTCCTCATAGCCTTAGGAATTTGACCCATCATTTTTTTCTGCTCTGACCCATGGTACCTGGATAGGTCTCATTTCTGGAGAAAGCAAAGCTTCTAAGAAAAGGGCTACTATAAAAAATGTATCCAAGTCACCCTTAGAAATTTTCCCCATTATCAAAATTTAGAATATGTACTTACATATATATGTATATATAATATACATATAAATGCATATGATATACATATATGTTATACATTTATATGTGCTACATAAATATACAAATGTGTATACATTCATATATGCTAATCATGTACTTGTTTTCAAAAACATTTTCATCTTTCTCCTCATTTGCTCTGAGTCACAGGGGCTGAATTCTGGTAATTTTGTTTGCCAGGCTTCCACGCTAGGTTCAGCCAATGGGAGGAGTCACGGTATTTTCCACTCTACTTCTCTGCTTTAAGTAGTGTCGTCAGCAGTGGTCTCATCTCCTCTGTGGTTGGTTCCAGCTCCCATGAGGCATTCCCCTCGAGCTTTCTTCTCCTGCCTGGTAGCCCAGCCTCCTAGGTTCCAGTGTTCTGTTCCATTTGTCCCTTTA
>NW_012149385.1:592983-595071 GCF_000956105.1 Propithecus coquereli
TGAGGCCAGCTCACGTTGAGAAGAGAAATCTGCTTTACTCTGTCTACCAGTTCAAATGTTAATCTCAAAAAGAAACACCCTCATAGACACACCCAGAATACTGTTTAATGAAATATCTGGGCATCTTATGGCACAGTCAAGTTGATGCATAAAATTAACTATGAAAACTAGCACGAAATCCAAGCATCCTCAGCCTCACCTGACAGAAACCAAAGGTGAAAAATACCAGGGGAGGAATCCTTTTTTGCTGGCAAAGACAACTGCCATTTGTAGCTCACTATTAAATCTTGGAATTTAGTTTTCAATAGCAATCTTTTGTCCCATCAGTCATCAGAGACAGGCAGCAAACGGTAGCAGCTTTAATAAAACACCTGTCTGTTGCTGTAGGCAGATTTTAAATTGTTTCAGTCTCTGTCTCTCATTTTTTTCTACCGATCAGTTAATTTGCCTTTAGTTTTTCTTGGTTTGCTTAGCAAGTTTAAGTGAGAAAACAATACTAGGGCAGTATTTATGCTCAAAACAATGTTATATATTTCAGTGTCTTGCTGAGGCAATTCAACCACTGAGACTCATTCTCTGTTGTTCTCATAAATTGCTAATGACACACATATTTCTTGCTGTCACTGCTAATTTTTTGCTTTTGGAAGCAAGGAATGATTCCAATTTTAATTCTTTATTCTGGCATTTTTACCTTGTAGATTTAAGTGTCTCCAAAGAAAATTAGTCTCATACTAGGACTATATTTAAGAGATTGGATTTAATCAAATTTTAGCTAATCAATCTTATTAGGATTCTCAATTTAGGGGGCATTATAAAAATGTTAGCATCTAATAATACCATAACCCCCAAATTTATTATAAATAAATTTTGCAAAGCATTGGATTTAGAACATGTAAGTTAAATTCTGAAAGAATTTTTGCATAAAACTATAAAGTAAATCTATAGTAATAGCTTTATTTTACAATTTCTTAAGACACGGATGGAGCTTAGAAAGTTTTACCCCCAAATATGACTTCTTGGTATAAAGAGTATTTTGAATTAAAGGGCCTTACAGATCAACAGACCTTGGAAGGGGTTTTCCCTCTATCTGAATAAATCAGATGGACCCATCAAAAACAATTGACTTCCCTTCCCCTCCCTGTTATCTCAATATACTGCAGGAAGGAAGATCAAGAATGCAACCAGATCTAGCCCAAATCATTTTAAATATGATACCTGTCTCTCAGGTTAATTTACACATCAATCTATTTCCCCCCATCCATTCATTCTCCCAAATATCTATTCATCCTCCCTGGCAACCATTTATTACCCTTAAGCAGAATTACCTATAATCCTCATCTCCTCTCAAAATGATGGTATATCAATTTCTAGACCCCATCGTGATATTGGGTAATCACTCTGTGATTCCCACTCCCCCCGCACCTCCACCCCCATGCTCATGGTAAATAAACCACTTCCTCTTATTAATCTGCCTTATTGTGAGTTGATCTTTCAGCGAAACTTCTGGGGCAAAGGGGAAGTTTGGTGGTGTCAACCCCATACTGTTACAGCAGAATTGACCGTGAATAGACCACGGGGCACACGGAGGTATTGGCAAACAGGTTTATATGCTGGCAGAGTCAGAGGGGATTTTTCTCTCCCAAATTCGGAGCCCCGAATAAAGAATGTAACAGTCTTTCATACATTTTGCTTAAGGAGGGAGTGGGACACAGTTAATGAGTGAGGAAGTGGAGCATAGTTACAATGAGGAAGGAAGTGGAGCACAGTTACAATGAGGTTATCTTCAGCAGGGATAGGGTCTTGAGCCACTTTGGCGCCTGCAAGCAGTTTACAGAGGCAAGAGTGACAGCTGTTTGTCAGTGGAATTTTCCACTTCAACACCACCAAATTCCTCACCAAACACACACACACACAAAAAAAAACAGTCATGGCCTTAGAGAGTATCACATTCCCACCCCCAATTCCCTAATCTAATTCACATGATTTCTACTTGCTTTAGAATCAGGTGTACACTATCATAAATCAAACAGTAAAGTGATTCGTTTTGAACCCAACACATTGTTAAGGTACTGAGCCTGTCGAAGTTCT
>NW_012149385.1:595601-598124 GCF_000956105.1 Propithecus coquereli
AAAACAACATGTGTCCCCTGAAAAGAAGTAAAAGAATAACATAAAAGACCAAGCATTCAAGCACTCATTTCTGGCACGTACTGCTTCCTGGCAAGAAAAATCAGTTGATTTTGATACTAAAGCATCACTGGCCACAGTTTGTAGCCCAGTTTGTAAGACACAAAGCCATGTTACATCAAAGGCAGTAAGTGCCCCTAGCAGTGAACTGAAGCACAGAGACCTAAAGAAATGCTGCCTCTGGGAGTTTAATTCCATTAGTTCACCAACTCTTAAGTATGTACCTGTATGTGATCCTAGGTCCTCACTCACTGAATGTGAAATTTCACAAAAACACCGTATTTTGCAGTATGAATCCCTGATGCTCTCCCAGCACTGAGGTTCTCAGCCTGGGGGCTACTCTTCCAAACACGCCTTTCTGCTAACATGTTACTGCTCTTATAAGAAAACTAGAGTCAGCATTAAAATTCAGCATGTTTCCGAGCGCTGAATTTTAACCCATTTAGCTATGATTTTAGACTAAGCTACTCTACGTTCAGACACGTGAGTTTCTTAAATTTAATTTAAAACTTAGAGTTCTGAGTTGGAATTTCTTTACATTCCTAATAAATGGTCCACAACTATTTAATAATCATTTATCATATACCATACATAGTGATAATTAAACTTACATGATATCTCTTGCTGTTTTTTTTTTCATTAGGCTGATTAGCTTATTGTATAAAAGAGAAATACAGAGGATCAGAAAGGTAAGGCCTTTATAAATAGGAGTTTACAACCAGAACGCCTAGGTTCAAAATCAGCTCAGCAAGTAAAGACTGTGTGAATTTGGAAAAGTTTGTTATCTCTTGTGCCTCAATTTCTGTATCAGTAAAAAGGTATGAAAATAAAAATGCCTACTTCATTGGTTTAGAACTTAATGAATAAAGACATGTGAAGGACTTAGAAGAGCATCAGATACTTATTTATTATTATTTAAAGTTGTCTGATAAATTTCTTTCTTCATTGTGTTCATATGTTACTTATATATCCCTTTATGCTTCATATTAACCTTCATATTTTAAATCCCCCAAACATTTCTTTTCCTTTTGGTATCCTTTTTATTATAGCATCCTTGAAAATAGCTCCAGTGTATTTACTCATATTCCTCTTTTTTTCAGGAAAATCTGACTTTTAGTAACTTCTATTGTATGTTGGTCTTTTATTGTATTGTCTTTATTTAAAAACATGTTCATTGTCCTCTTGATGTTATAACTATATTACTATCATCAACATTTGTTTATGTTTATAGTGCTTTTATTGATAACTTTTTTATCTGCACTCAACTTTGTTAAATTTTGAAATGTGTACACATATATATAGATTGGAGATATGTGAATTTAAACGTGTTATATATCATGCTAGCTTTAAAGTATATTTAGAATACATATGCATATATATATATGCATATTATTTTCATTTGAGAAACAGCTCTTTGAAAAGATGCTTCCTATTTAGCTATCTTTGGGGACAGTCTGATACACTTCTATGAGCAGACACTGCTGCATCCAGATTTCATGTATCAACAGTGACAAATATCTTTTCCAGAAGGCACCTGGCTAGCCATTTATCATGATCAAATATGCATAAAACATACTCACTGTTCATAAAGAGCTTTAAATACAGTTGAGATTTTCAGATATATGTGATGGATTAACTTACATCACCAATCAGTCATTGGGAATCCACAGATGAGTGTTATCGAGATAACCATTCTTTGATAGTCACGGAAAAGACAGAACTCTTTACCCAAGAGGTGATCAAGACAAATTTCACCAAGGCTCTAAAATATTAAAAGATATAGAAATACTAGAGCAAGGATCATAAGTCTCAAACTTATAGAAACCAATAAGGTAATATAAATTCACAAGACTGGGATACACAAGGTGTAATAAAACCAGTATTGAGTTGTTTGTACTTGCCCCAATCCAAAAGCATAATGCATTACATTATTGTTGTAATGTTTTCATTGTAAACTAAAACCCAGGTAGAAACTATGCAAAAAGAGGCTATAGTTTAATAAATTATTAACCACAACCATATCAAGACCTAACATTGTCAGATATCCCAGAAGCCTCTCCATGTGCCCAATCACAATCATAGCTCCTCCTTCCCTCCACAGGTAACGAATACAGTGATTTTCACAAAAGCAACTTCTTTTGGATTATTTATAGTTTTGCCACCCAAGTATGGATTCCTGGACACTGGAATTTAGTCTTGTTCATTTCTAAAAACTTGTTATATCTTTTAGATCTCTTTAATCTATAGGTCTTTCTCCAACTCTTTCTTGTCCCTGCAATTTAATCTGTGGAGGACCCACGGTTTTGTGACCCGTAGATTTTCCCTCTATCTGAATGTTTCTGTCTGCAGACTCAAGGAACAGTACACTGTGTTTCTATGCTCTCTATTTCCTGAATACAGGCAGCTGGATCAAGAGGTTTGATTAGATTCACACTTAAGCATCTCTGCAAGATTATAGATGATGTG
>NW_012149385.1:609621-611974 GCF_000956105.1 Propithecus coquereli
ACCAATTTAGGCCTTATTTTCTAGATTAATTGCCTATTGCTATTGTAACAAATTACCACAAGGTTAGTGGCCAAAAACAGCATATATTTTTTAATCTTTTAAATTGAAAAGTAAAAACTGTATATTTTTAGGATGTACAACATAATGCTTTGATATGTATATGAACTGTGAAATGGCTACCTCAAGCTATTTAATATATGCATGACCTCACATACTTGTTTTGTTTTGGGGGTGAGAACACTTAAAGTCTATTTTCTAAACAATTTTCAAGTGTACAATATATTATTATTAACTATAGTCACCATAATATACAATATATCTCTTGAAATTATTCCTCCTAAAAATTTGTGTTCTTTGACCAGCAGAGAATTGGAATGACCCAATTCCCCCACCTCCAGCCT
Organism: Propithecus coquereli; assembly: GCF_000956105.1. Lineage (NCBI taxonomy): Eukaryota > Metazoa > Chordata > Mammalia > Primates > Indriidae > Propithecus > Propithecus coquereli. Next base: position 610,023 of record NW_012149385.1, read on the forward strand.
CTGGTAACCACAATTCTACTCTCTTGAGTTCAGCTTTTTTAGATTCCACATGTAAGTGAGATCATGTGACATCTGCCTTTTTTGCCTGGCTCATTTCACTTAGAATAATGTCCTCCAGGTTCATGTATATTGTTATAAGTGACAGAATGTATATATATTTTTTTAAGGCTGAAGAGTATACCTTTGTGTATATACACAACATTTTCCTTATCCATGCATGCATTGATGGACACTTCAGTTGTTTCCACATCTTAGCAATTGTGAACAATGAACATGAGAGGGAAGATATCACTTTGACATACTGATTTCATTTCCTTTGGATAAATACCCAGTAGTGTGAATGCTGGATCATATTGTAGTTGTGTTTTTAATTTTTTGAGGAATTTCCATAATAACTGCACTAATTTACATTTTCACCACCATTGTACAAGGTTTCCCTTTTCACCGTTTCCTCACCAACAATAGCATATACATATTATGTTACAATTCTGAGGTCAAATGTCCTAAATTCAAGGTGTCAGCAGGCCTGTATTTCTTCTGGAGACTCTAGGGGAGAATCCATTTCTGTGCCATTTCCAGCTTCCAGATGCTAGAAGTCACCTGCATTACTGGCTCCTTTCATCCTCAAAGCCAGCCAAATAGCATCTTCTTCTCTGCCTCTCTCTATTCTTACCTTCGCTTTCACGCTCACCTTTTGCCTGCTTGTCACCCTCTTGAATTCCTCTTACCATGCTCCTTGTGGACCATCTAGTCCACAGTCCACAAGATGGCTCCATCGGACCCATCTAGTCATTCTAAGATAATTTCCACATCTTAATGTATTTAAGTTAATCACATCCACGAAAGTCCTTTTTGTCATGTAAGGTAACATATTCACAGTTCCAGAGATTAAAACACGAACATCTTTGGGAGACCAATAGTCTGTCTACTAGAGTTTTCTAGTCACAAAATGTGGATAATAATTGCATTCATTTTATAAGACTATTGTGAGTTTCCAATGATTTACTACCTATAAAACATTAAAAATCGTATCTAACTCAGAATATTTTATTGATACAATAATTTGGTGAATGTTCGGGATTGTGAATATTGTATATGAGTGTAACTGTATATATCACATATAGGATTGACACAATGTGTATGTCAGTGTGAGAATGCGTGTGTAGTGTTTGTGTATGTGTTTATGTGCCTGAGTGAAGCTCTATGTGTGTGAATGTGTCCACCTGAGGCTGTGGGTTTTAGTTTGTGAGAAGGCACTCTATGTAGGTGGGTAAGTGGCTCCTGTCTTTCTTCTGAGATCAGGGGATGGGGAATTTTCCTACAGGTACATCAGGAGGTAACAGCCAGCCTGTGATTTCTGCTCTACCATTGCATATCAAGAGTAACTGCTTCACTTTCCTCCCTTGCTAAGCAAACAGAACTGATCCCCAAACAACAGAGATTTGTTGAATGTCAACCTCTAGTAGAGGTTTATTTTTCAATACCTGAAGAAATAAAATTTACATGACCATACATTTTTAAAATCTCTCATAGTAATCCAAGAAGTATTTATTAATACTTGAGGAAGGTAGAGCATAATGTGATGATCTAGAGTCTAAGAGTGACTGGCTGGTAGTGTCATTGTGGTCCATTGTACTGGACACTTACAGTGATGTCATGGTGATTTTCCTGCTAACAGTAATTGTGATGACTTTTCTCTGTTTACATATGTGAATGATAACAATTATTTAAAGTATATAAATTCACTTGTGCAAGTATATTATATACCCAATAAATTACATCTTAGGAATAAAATAACCAAGAGAATGTATCTGTAAATATGAGGTTAAATTTTCCCTTGAGGAATCATTTAAGCTTCTTTGGAATTAGGGTAGTGAAATACTGTTGATCTGGAACAGATCAGACCTAAGAGAAGAGATCTAGTCTATTTCTTCGAATCAGTTTGAATGCAA
>NW_012149385.1:612024-613929 GCF_000956105.1 Propithecus coquereli
CATGTCAGGTTTGTATAATGTAGTAGGCAATCTATTTAGTCAATGTATGAAAAAATGCAGAAGAGTTCTTCAAATGAGCACTGTCTTTACTGACTCTTAGGTAGTAATGTGTAATGTTAAATTGTAACTGTTGAACATATTTCTGTGAGAAGAAGCAAGATCCGTTCATTAATTGAATTGATTGTATTTATGGTCCAAGTCTCCTACTTCAATGTCTGGCAAAAATGAAACGCCTAGGGCAATAGTTTCGCATGATTCAAGGTACAGTCTTCCTCCCGATAGAGTGACTTCTAATCCTATGTATACAAGAGTCAAGATTATATAATATTTTTTAAAAAGTTAGCCCAACCATTCAATGTATGATTTCCTTAATTAACAAATAGATACTGATTAAAAACTTAATAAAGCTGTATACCCTATGGTATTAGAAAAGATCCTCCCATTCCTAGTTTGTGCTTTACCTAATATGTCTCAAATAATGATGATGAGAAGAGAAATAGTACGATAATCACCACAATAATTGTAATTTTGCAGACCCTTTGCCCTTGTTATTTTGAAGTCTGTGCTCTAACTTGTCATCAGCCTTTGATAATTATATACAGTAGGCCACTAGTGATGTGAATGAGCACACATTATTAGTCACCAATATAGGAAAACCAATTTTAGTAGTTTAATTCATTGAAATAAGTTAATGCCATGAGGATATAGAGGCTACTAGTTGTAATTAGTTCTCCTTTAATTACAGGGCATAAGTTCACACCACGGCTCTGGCATCCCTGAAGTCAGCTATAACCTAAAGCTCAGAAGAGAGTCATAATGGAAGGAGAAGAGATTTCCATAGAAATTTTAATTATTACATAAGAATTATCTTAATAAAATGTAAATATCAGTAAATGTCAGCATCAAGCTAAAGTCATCAGCGTTATCAGAAAGTGAATGTTGGTGACAGTGTGACCTTCCAGTAACCTGATCGTCATCCCAGATAGTACTGACCATATATATCTTAGTATATGAAATTATAACACGTAATATACTACAGAGTATATACAATATTGTACCTACTATGTATCTACAATTGAAATTATTATCCTGTATACAATTATTTTCCAGCAAGTGGATACTTGGAATCTGATATATGTAATGTAACTACTAAGCTGCCACTTCAGAGCTTTGGTGCTTCCTGTTTCCTTTGCTGGAAATATCTGTTATCACATGTCCATACAGATCTTTCTCTCATTTCCTTTACATCTTATTAAAATTTTACCTCAACAAAGAGGTCTTTTCCGATTATCCTTTATGAACTGGTATTACCCTCATACTCAGATATCTCCATTAATTTTTTTCATAGAATTTATGCGTGGCAAACATTTTCCTTTAATTAATGTCTTTCTCCATTGAATGTAACATCTTTAGTACCCTCCCTGACTGGAACACTCAACATATATTTATTGGATGAATGAATAAATAAAAGTTCAAACAAATGATCTTTTCATTAATATAAGTAAACAAGATCACTATAGTTTGAATGAGTGTATGGGGTTTCATCAGTTTTAAATATTCTAAAGTCAACCCTATTTAATATATAATGGCAGATTAATGCTGGTTTAAAGCAGAAATTCTTTGCTTTTATTTCCATACTTTTATTACGCACACATATACACATACTTGCCTAGATATGAAAATGTGTTCATCATTCAGTAAAAGGAGAACCTGAGAAGATTCTTTGACCTGTATAGAAAACTTACCATGCACTACTTTACCTGCTTTGAACGTTCCGTCTCCCATGAGCTAAATAGCCACTGAAGCTTACAGAGTCCCATTGGCCGATGAGGTAATTGTAGCTAAGTTCTGGTGCGGGTCAAAGTTGGCAAAAGATACTGGTACAGGTCATTCAACTTTTTGGGT
>NW_012149385.1:613979-615272 GCF_000956105.1 Propithecus coquereli
CCAGTTTTGCAAATTTCTTCCCCTTGCTTCCTTCCAATCTTCCTTCAAAAGAAAAATAATTCTTGAGGATGGTCATCTATGTGTTTGAATTCTAGGGTACTCACTGCGTGGCATTGGCCATTGTTTCTTGACATTTTCAGTGACAGAGCTGGGAAGTAAGTAGCACATTCTGATATTCCCAATCTTAGTTCATAACTATAGGCTTTTTACTTACCTCTTTTATATTACATCTCTCTTCTTTTGTGTATACCAAAAATCCCATATTACGTGTATTAATAAATAACTTCAATGAATGATACTTATACTACTATCACTAATTACGATTACTAAAAATAGGGGTTTTTTGTATTTTAATATGCTATCTTCACTCTTCCCATTTTATATATCCCCATACAGATATTATATAACCATTCATATTATTTCCCTTTTAAACATCATTTAGTGTAAGTTCTACATGTCACTACATATTCTTACTTCCAATATTTATTTTAAGGTCTTTCTAGTTATTTTGGTTATCTGCAACTCATTATATGATAAATTCCTGAGGAAGGATTCCTGAAAACAAAATTCTCTGAGATCTTGCATGTTGTTAACTATTTGAACCCTTTATACTTAAAGATCAGTTGTGCTGGATATAAAATCATCAGCTCACATTTTCTTCATTTGAGTATTTTACATATTTTACTTCATTTTCTCTCTCACATAAACCATATCTGTTGAAAACTATGATAAGACATTATTGTCCTCTCTCCATACCTTCAAAGTATGTGTTCTTTTTGTGAGATATCCAAGGGACTTTTGTTTCTTTCTTTAAAGTGCAATAATTTTGCTAGAATATGTCTTGGTCCCAATCATTTGAAAATAATATTCTCAGATTCATGCTGTGCTCTTTACTATGTAGCTTATATTATTACTTATTATGACTTACGGAAAGTTTTCCTGAATTAGAGATTTTGTTATTTGTTCTAACCCCTTGCATTGGATTTCCATTTTCAGGATCCCTGTTATATATGTTGCATGTTCAATGCTTATCTTTTTTATTTGTCACTCCCTGGAATATTTGTTGTATCATTTTCTGCATTTTGAGTTTTAAAAATTGTCTTAGTCTTAACTTTTATTTATTTTAAGGTATTATCTAATCTACTTATGTAATTATATGTTCTATATAATGTAGTCTTCACTTTCAAAATAATTTCTGCTTTTATTGTCAGTTCTTCCCTGAATTCTGCCACCTGGCTTCTGAATTTTTCTGGTTTTGAACATAATTTTCTTTCATGCTTTCTTTGTGTGCAG
>NW_012149385.1:627648-628792 GCF_000956105.1 Propithecus coquereli
ATTATTAATATATGGTAAAATGTTCTTAATGTAGAGATTCTTAATTTCCTTTTTTATGTCTAGACCACTTTAAAATTCTATTAAAGCTAAAAGTTTTCTTCCTGGGAAAATGTACACACACACAGACACACACATATATATGCAAAATATTGCAATGCATTCAAGGAGTTCCTGAAGTCCATTCATAAACTTTTGGTGGGAAGTTATATTTAAACATGAAAAACAAGGGAAATCATCATTAACAATTGAGAGTAAGAGGATTATGTCACCTAATTATTTCAAAAGTTTCTAGCAGTAAGAAATTAAACAAATAGAAAAGTTATAATTATTAGAGGGAGACAAAATTATTATCTTTCAGGCATCATGATTATGTACTCAGTCCCAGAAGAATTATGAATTCTGAAAATAATAAATTATTAGAAATGAGTCTAGTTAACATCTAGATGCAAGTAAAATATGCAAAAATTAATGGTTTTCTTATATCCCAGCAATAACCAGGTAGAAGATATAATAGGAAGGAGGTAATATTCCATTCACAATATTAATGAAAAATGTGAAACGTTCTGAAATATCTAATAAGAAATGTGCGGGAACCATATGAAGAAAACTATGAAGTTTTCTGAGAGATGTAGAAGTAGATTTTAATAATGGACTAGCATAGTATTTTCTGGTAAAGGAAGACAAAATAACATAAAGATAACAATTCTTCAAAGTTTAATTAAGGCTTAATAGAATTTCAATTAAAATCCTGATTACATCTTGTTGGAACTCTAAAACTTATTTCTTAAATTAATATGGAATTTAAAATAAACTAAAAACCTTTGAACAAATTAAAAATAAAAGATTAATGATTACAGACAAACTTCCTGAGATAATGCAATATTTTATGCAACTTTAACAATCAAAGCAGAGTGAACAGAATTCTATTAACAAAAGAATCAACATAGAGACCAATGGCCCTGGAATAAAACCTATTTCAACAGACCAAATGTGGGTTTTTTTGAGATTTTTATTAGGAGGACTTTTATTATTTCTTTAAGAAGGTTGGATTGGGGTAAAAGTTCTAAACCCAAATGATCTTGGAAAACTCCAGATAAAAATAATTTAAACCTTTTACATCATTAAATATAGAGGTATATAATGT
>NW_012149385.1:630554-632172 GCF_000956105.1 Propithecus coquereli
ACAAGTTTCCCTTATTTCAACATTGTCTATCGGTATAATACAGTCTTCCTGCACTAGTAATTTTACAAGATAGGCTAGAAGAGGAACAAAGATTTATGAGAACACAAGGTATGTTTTATTCTCTACGTCTCTCTTATTCAGGTTAACAATCGTGGTGTGTAGGAAATGCCAATGAGCTGTCATCACAGCAATTAGGATTAGGTAAGAACTGAGTAGTAATCCACTGATAGACTTAGCAGTGAGCTTGATCTCAGGTGCTGAAGCATTACTGTGTAATTTCAATTTAGCAAATAAACATCTGGATCTCAAATGAAGTGAATAGAAGTTCATCTCATGACATCAAAATATTTAGATCATTGATTTACTGGTAGACTCACTCTGAGGGAATAAGAAATAATGATCTGGCTACCACTAAGTTATTGCAGTGTTTTCAGTAAACTGAACAGACAGCCCTCAGTGATTCACTTCTGATTTATATTAATCATTTGGTTTTTATAATGTTATGGTGTTTAACCTTATTATTAATTGATAAAAGGCTAATTCTATCCTTTCCATTCTGGCAAACTTGTCCTCAGTTTAACTATACAAAGAGGTAAATGAGTACATTAAAAATATTATTTCTCTAGTGGTAAATGAACATTTGTTAGGATTAGTGTAAGCTAGACAGATCAATATCCTGATAAATTTTAAGAAGAATACACCCTAATTATAACTTATTCGAGTGGTTTTGGAGTCTTCTATAATAGGAGTAGATGGGTTACTGTTTGGAAAATATATCTATAGTTGTAGACATGGATGAGTTCACCTTCAAAGACCCCAGATGTACAATTTTCTGTGTTTTATGTATTATAAATTCTTAGTAAATATGCACTGAAAATAAATGAAATGACATTTTTTACCTTATTAAGTCATTTAGATTTCTGTTGTAATGTTTGTGTGTGTGTGTGTGTGTGTGTCTTTTGTGCAAAGCACTTTCACCATAATTTTTTTCTATTAAAACACCCATTGATTAATGAGAAAGTTTGGGCGCCAATAGTTTAACAACTTTGCCTAATGTTTCGGGGACAGTGAAGCCAGTCTTAAATCACAGCGCTCTTAATTCCCAGCCTCCTGAATTCTTTATTGTCAGACTCTAATGTTTTACCTTGGAAAGTAAAGAATTAAGAGGCTTTTTAAAATTTTTAAATTTCTCTGTCTTCCTTATATCATTGCCTCCCTCTCGTGTTGTCCCATTGCCTTTAATATATGTGAGAATTAAATTCAAATCAATATATTTTACTTAAACATCACTTGGTGCCAAGAACTGTGCTATATATTTGTAGTAAAAAAAAAAAAAAATGAAACATTACCTCTCTTCCCTCAACCTACCGTTTTCTCTGGAGAACAAAACCATTCCGCAATGTGATGCAATAATACTGGTAATAACGGTGGTAAAAATAAAACACAATCATAACCTCCCATTCTTTAGTGATTTTGTAATAGTACTCTCCTACCTTCTCTGCATGTCTAACTCAGTTCTCACAAGTTCTTAGGAAGCAGGTGTTCTTATTTTCATTTCATGTATAAGACACCTGGGTCACCAAGTGGTTAGATAAAATATTGCCAAAGCGTATATAAC
>NW_012149385.1:634377-654681 GCF_000956105.1 Propithecus coquereli
ACTCTCAATAAATTTCTGGAAAACAGAACATGTAAAGTGAGGTGATGGATGAAAACGAGGAATAAGCCACTTCCCAGGATATACATAGCTGAGGTAAAGACGCTTTGAACCTCCCACCCTGACCCCAGTGCAGGAAATAGGCGAGGCAGTTGTGGTTAAAAAAGGAGACTTGATCAGATGTTTATCTGTGAAACAGCTGCAGGATTCAACCATTCTGCACACCGTCCTAAACAGTAGAGCAGAGCAGCCAGTTTTGTACACCCTAGTCAAAAAATACAGGGGTTAAAAAAAATGCAGGGTTTTTCTCCAAGGAAATTTAGCGAACTGTTTGGTTACTTATACTGGAGTTAATACCTCTGGGGTAGGTGCTCCTCACTCTGGTGTTACCTACATAAGGTGGGAGAAAATCCACAATAACTTAGGAAAAACATCAACAGGGTCCTTTATTTTTGCCTTGAACACTCAGTCAAGTAACAGCAGCAACATGAGAGAAAAGTGGAGTAAAGAACAACAATAAGGTCTTAAAAATAAATCTTAAAAAGAAAAAATAGCAACATCTAATCAAAATGTAAGAAAGGGCTGGGAGTGGTGGCTCACACCTGTAATCCTAGCACTCTGAGAGGCTGAGGCAGGAGGATCGCTTGAGGTCAGGAGTTCAAGACCAGCCTGAGCAAGAGAGAGACACCTTCTCTACCAAAAATAGAAATAATCAGCCTCTACCAAAAATAGGAAATATTAGCTGGGCATGGTGGCAGACACCTGTAGTCCCAGCTGCTCAGGAGACTGAGGCAGGAGGATCGCTTGAGCCTAGGAGTTTGAGGTTGCAGTGAGCCGTGATGATGCTATTGCATTCTCCCCAGGATGACAGAGAGAGATATTGTCTCAAAAATAAATAAATAAAATAAGAAACTAAAAGACAATGTGTTTTAGAAGGTTATTTCTTCAGAGCAAGGGAGAAAAATCAAAAAGGAAAATAATCTGGGATTCAGGAAACAGTGAATTAAGGACAGGTGTATGGTGAAATGAGATTTTAGGATGATAGCTGTACTGGAGACCTAGAATGAAAACAGATGTCAGTAGAGCAGGGAATTGAAAAGGTCTAGGAAGCATTGTCTCTGAAAAATCGACTGAAGGGGTGTATGAGTTTCTAGATAGGGTGGATATATTTTGATATGGGGAAGATTCATTATTCTTTTGTCAATAGAAAAGAAGGCAATCAAAAACCCCAGGAACCAAAACATAATCATCTATATATAAAACATACATTAAATGTGATTTGAATTTAAATAAATAGTAGAGACTAAGGCAAATTTTTTATTTTGCTTTGATGCTAGCAGCTAGATACATCTTCTTTAACTAGCACGAGAGTTGTGTCATTGGGTCTACAGAGAAGGAAATTAATCCTAATTAGCCAGAAGACTTACACATCACAGAAGAGAATGCAGATAGTATCAAGTAAAGGTACAGGCAATGAATGTTGCAAGGATAAATGGTAGAAGGAGGTTTTGTAGGAAAAGGTAAGGGCTCTAAATTTTTCATCTTAAATAGCAGAACATTTAGAGAAAATGTCTAAACTGGGGGAGATAAGGAACAGAGGTTTAAGCACAATATTTTATATTAGTATTATCTATCTAAGAGAAGCATACAAATATGCAATGCACTGTGCAATCATCCTCACTAGCACTGAATAACAACCATTGTTTGGATGTGCCACACTTTATTTATCCTTTCACCTATTGAAGGACATCTTGATTGCTTCCAATATTTCACAATTATGAGGCTTCTGTAAACATCCTTGTGCAAGTTCTTGTGTGGACCTAAGTTTTCAACTCGTTTGGGTAAATACTTAGGAATGTCATTGCTGGATTGTATGATAAGCTTATATTTTTTAGTTTTGAAAGAAACTGTACCATTTTCTGTTATAAGAAATGATTCTCTGGATTAAATGCTGGATAGAACTATGGTTTCAGATCCTTTCTGATGTGTAAATTATGTATTTTTAAAAGTATAGAAAAAGCACATATCTACTCCAGGTTCTTCCAATTGACACTGTTACAAAATAACATTTTCCCTTTCACCGCCTTCAAATTTCTTTTTTTCTGTTTTGAAGCAAAAAAGAAGAGACATAGATGAGAGAGGTGAGACTGTTGATTCCTAATCTGGTTCCCGCGATGTAAAAGGACTGAGATCCAAGTTCTACACACAATTTTAAGTAAACTTTTCTAGTTACTTTACTTTCTTTTTCTTTTCTTGGGTTTAATTACTATAATACACTGCCACAGACTCCAGCACAATTTACATTGCATTCAACATAATATACTTTGTCTCTATGTGACCAAGTGAATCAAGAGTTTAAAACCTCATTATGAACATGATTATATTGGGTGGTTCAATCCCAATAATGTCATGTCCAGTAAGTATTCTATATTCACAATAGATCCAGTAAACATGCTATTACAGGAGCAGAATTTATATTTTGGAAACTAAGTTAATATGCACATATATGCATCATAGAAATCAAGTGGGAAGAATGGGAATGGGTTTTGACAGGTACGTGTCTTATATTAGAAAAACTGAATCAAAGTATATGTCAAATATCCAAAGGGATCAGCAGTTTCACCTTCGTCGGCAGTCAAGATGTATTATATTTAATTCTGTGACGACTTCTTTCTCTCTGCTTAAATAGCACTACTTAGTTGTTATGTATGTTTTACATGTCCTATATCCTATTAATATTTCATTGCCCAATGGAATGTTTTCTTAGCAATAGACAATCCCTTATTATTCTCATACTAATGGTGAATAATGCCAGCTGCTGAAGGATTGCTTCCATTGTGACTTATAAACCCGACTGCAGCATGATAAAAACAAAGCTAGACTGAGCTCTTTGTCTTTTCTACTTTTGCAAAGTGTACACAATTGTTTTTTCTTTATTATGTGACATTATTTTTATCAGGAGTTTATGTTATCTACATATTCATAGTGCCTAGCCCAATGCTTGCCTTAAGTATACAACAGGAAGGGATCCAGAATGAACATGTAGCAGATGTCTCTGCATACTAACCTAACCTCCTGAGAAAACTTTATGATAACTTCAAGTAGCTTTAGGAACTGTGAAAGAACATGAAATATAACAGACCTCAGATAAAGTGCAATAAATACAAAATATATCATAATGCTGTTTTGAATATGTAAAAATTACAAAGCTTCATTAAATTAAAAATAAAAATGATAAATTATGAGAGTCAACCCATGGAGACATATATCACTGCTGTATCAGATTATTTAGTCTCCTTACCCATCCCTCAAATTTGGTCACATCCCTATTGTGATAGTAAACATAGCTCCAAACATCTTCCAAATGGGGAAAATCAAATATTTGCCCTGACAAATATGTAACACTGATTCATTGTAAGCATAATAAAGTGAGTAAGATGGCAGAGCCTTCACAAAGAACTGATTGTTAAATTTCTTATTACTATCACTAAGAACACTAGGGATATTCAAGGCATAATTTGTTCATTGATGTTACTAATGTGTCCTTCTCTGTTCTCCATGTCCTTATGCCTATGTGCACAGCATCAGCTTCTCTGAAATACTGTCATGAATCTCTTTAACTTATTTTATTTTATATAAAGTAGATCTGTTATTTATTCAATAAGTAGATACTAATCAAACACCCACTATGTATCAGGCACTGTGCTAAGATTGTGCTGCTTTAATGATAGAAACTCAAAGAGATCAAATTATCCATGTTTTAGGTATTCTCTATCTTCCAATGGTATCAAAGTACCAGATGTGATGAAATGGGATGTTTTCTTATTTAGAATATCAGCAAATGTTTAAGATTACCTACCACCTGTTAATTCTACTGATGTTCTACAATGTAAAAAATATCCACCAAATTGAGAAAACTGACACTTTCTCTATGGGTAGAATGAAATATTTATACCTTACAATTTTCTTTCAGAATAAAAACTGTTGAAAAAGTAAAGTTGCTTGGTATATTATGAAGGAGCAATCTAAACTGTTTGTGAGCAATAAAAAAACTCTCCAAAATGAATAATATTATTTTTATGACTACTGGTTTCTGAATTTATTTTGCCTCTGTCATAAAAAGAGAGAATAAAAACATTTTACCTGAAGGTTTCCTGAGAGAGAGAGAGAGAGTGAGTGTGTGTGTGTGTGTGTGTGTGTGTGTGTGTGTGTGTGTAGAGAGAGAGAGCGGGGGGGAGAGAGAGAGAGAGAAAGAAGAAAGTTGGAGAAGGAAAGAAAACATGAGCAGAGAGAGAGATGGGGGTGGGGAGTGAAGGTTTATAAGCTTAGATTTTATCACATATTTTCTTGTGGTTATCTATTTGATGAGGCTTTTATTTTTATTTTTTGAGGCTTTTATTTTAATTAATGCCATTGTACTAGAGGTCTTGGAAATGTTTAGCATCATAACATTCTGAATCATTTACTTTGAGAGAAAAATTATTTTTCTAGACTTAGATGTAGAGATAGCTAGGAAAAGACAGCTGCCGGACAGCTTAAATTGAGGTTGTTCTTTATATCAGTCGCATAGATATTTTTAAGAAGAAATGGAGCTCTGGGTGGACGGGGGAGGAGGAAAAAGAGGGGACAACTTTCTATGAGAGAGTGCATAAAACCGCCATTTTGATCTAGCATTTTGCATTGCATATTTCTGTAAAACTTTCATGTTCGTTTGAGTTTCTTGTTGTTAAAATATTGACTAACAAAATATTTCAGTGTTCCCTCCACTTACTGAGTAGTGTATATTTGTGCTAAATTTTTATTTTCTATATCCTAACATGGCAGTCCCCAACATTTGGGGCACTATGGACTGGTTTCATGGAAGACAATTTTTCCATGGACTGGGGGTAGAGGGGGATGGTTTCGGGATGATTCAAGCACATTGCATTTATTGTGCAGTCAAACTTCTCTGCTAGTGATAATCTGAATTTGCAGCTGCTCCCCAGTGCTAGCATCACTGCCTCAGCTCCACCTCAGATCATCAGACATTAGATTCTCATAAAAAGCGTGCAACCTAGATCCCTCGCATGCGCATTTTACAGTAGGGTTCGCACTCCTATGAGAATGTAATGTTGCTACTGATCTGACAGAAGGCGCAGCTTTTGCCAGCAATGGGGAGCAGCTGTAAATACAGATGAAGCTTTGCTCTCTCGCCCACTGCACACCTCCCACTGTGCAGCCCGATTCCTAACAGGCCACAGACTGGTACCAGTCTGCAGCCCAGGGGTTGGGGACTGCAGTTCTAAGACACGACAAACAGAACTCTTTAGTTAATGAAGCCACAAAAGCAAACGTATGCTTGATTTTATAATTCAGCCTCTGCCTGCTTGTGTTTTGCCTGAGTATCATGTAACAATAGCTGAACAAGTGTTTCCCAATTTTTCAGCAATTGTGTGACACAGCCTGACCTAAAATCTAGTCAAAATGATGTATTTGAAATTCCTCTGGGGCCTTTGGGTACATTTCAGGAGACAGGTTGTTATTCTCCAGGGCGACAGAAGCTGGGGTAAAATGAGAAGTCCATGCAATGCTGATCAGGAGAAATTCCCTGTAGCATCTGGCACCATGAAGAGTGGTTTCAGATTGAACTCAAATTGAAAGTAAAAAAAGTGGACACTGAATTGCAGGCATTACATGGCCAGAGGGATGCTTCTCTTTTGAGAAATACTAAGTGTATTTCCAGGTAAGCCAGGATGTGTTTTTCATAAATGGAAGCATGTGCTTTAGTACATTAACCATGTCTTGAAGAGATCAGTGAAGCAGAGCATCCATACTTCTCATAATTCTAGTCATCTATACCAAGCAGTTTGATTTGACTAAAAGATATTAAAATTTAAACTTATTGATTTATAGGATGGTTGCTGCCACTGAATTTAAAGTCAACTATTGAGTACCAGCATTTACCCTAAACGCCCCACTCCCAAATTCACAGTTCCCATTGATTTGGTCAATTAATAAATAAACTGCATCTATGGTCGCATTTATTATTAGATTTGTGTTGATAGGTTCAGAATTCTGGTTCATAAAACATTGCTGAGCTTACTTCTAAAGGACTTTAATTAAACAGAGAAAAAATTCTTGTTTTTTCTCTGAACAATAACTGAATTGTTTAGTAGTTTCTCTTTGCAAATATATCCCTGACATATTTCTTTTTGAAATAAAAATTAGATGTTCTTAATTACTGAAGTATACTTGACAAATAAAAATGGTATATTTTTAAGTATACAACATAAGGTTTTGGTATAAGAATAAATTGCAAAATGACTACCACAATCAAGCTAATTAACATATCCACCACCATGCAGTTACAATTTTTTCTATTTTTGTAAGATACTTCTATGTTTTGAAAACTTCTATTTAAATCCTTCTATAAAAAATTGAAACAGCACTTTAGTTTTTTTTAATCTATAAATTCTCTATAATTTCTAAGGCTCACATTTTCAAATAAATATTCTAAAATATTTCTAGAATGTTAGTGTTTTTGTTTCTAGAATGTTAGTGCTTTTACTTCTAGAATGTTAGAGCTTATTATTTATAATAGATTTATACATGTTTAAGTAAAAATTTTATATAGAGAGAGTCTAGTCAATATTAGGAACAATTATATTGTGAGAAATTTCTGGAATGAATACTTTATTTTCATGTTATGTTTGATAAATAAAAACATCTTTGTAAAATTATAGTTATAGCTTACAAAAACCAGGTTTAACTATGCTGTTATAGATTTGAACATGTGATACATTGTGGATAAATTTTAAAATAGTGCATAAACAATGCATGAAGATTATAACAATGTCAATCATATCTATGAAGATAATCTGTTTTTAAATATGTGTTTCTCAATAATGGAAAACTTCTAACTTTTATAACTGCCTAAGGAAAGAAAATTTAGATATATTAAGTGTGACTCCACAATGTGGATTTACACCCAAATAATCAGTTGTTAGATACCAGAATTTTGTAATAATTACTATCAACCATAAAATTAAATGGATTGTTCCCATGAAGAAAGCTAGAAAAACATTTGTCTTGGATACAGATAATTTTCTAGCTTTTCATGAAAATAAGCCATCTAATTTTGTGTATTCGTTCATTAGGTGGAGATTGGTAATTGTGACTATTAAGGTCCTTTCTGAGGGCTAAGATCTGTATTTCCACTGCCCATGTACGCAAAGATCATATGAAAGTGCAACTTTTCCAGCTATGGGTTTATGAAGAAAAGAGATCCTTTTGGATTTATGCTGTGACTTTTCCCTATATACCAAGAGCAATTTTCCTTGATATTGAATTGTAATGTCCGTTCTCCATATGTGCAGTCTAAAATAGCTCTGCTACGTCTTGTTGCTCAGCTTAAGATTTATTTGGCAAACTTGCTCAGGGTTTTTGGGATTTTGTTCCTGTATGACCATCACTCTATAACCTTTCCTGACACCTTTCCATCTCGACTAAGTAACATCGACCTTTTTTTTTTTTAATTTTGTTTTGTGCACTCTATGTATCTTTACCAATTTTGTGTTTTAGTCATAAATCACTCTATTGCCCACAATTCTTTACAAATCTCTCTTCCCCTGATAAACTACCATCTATCTAAGGACGATAACTTAGTTGTTTTCCTTTGTGTGTCCAAAGACTAGCATGCTATCTGGTACCTAATAGGTGTCCAAAACTATTTTCAAAAGTGAATAAATTAATGTATAAATAAGTAATCCACATATGACCCTTGTAAGTTTGTTTTGTTTACCAAATTCTTTAAACTCAGTGAGATTCAAATCTGTAATTAACCTTTTAAAAGTATTTATTCCATTATTAATTATCAGTCATCTTTAAAAACTGAAATCTAATCATCTAAACAAAATCTACTTAAAATTTAAAATAACCTAGTAAGAGAAAAGCAAATGAAATCACTGACCGTAGGTTATATAGCAATGATACCATTATTAGTGATGTGTGCCTGGTTTCTGCTTCCGTTTACAATCTTAAGTCATTTTTCCCCTTGACAGTTCATCGCTGAGTGACTAGAAATAAAGCCTATTTTAGCCTGCTTTTTTCCCATCTATTTTTGGAAATATGTATCATAAGAAACACACAGGGTATTCTTGAAAATCCAATGTGAAGCACTGTGATGTTTGTGAAGTGCACCATCAGTAATATTACGAAATACAAATCACATATCATTCTACATGGTTTTGATAGTTATATATACCATTCATTTTGACACTTAAAAATGGTTACTGTTTTCTTTGTATGAGACCCAAATTTACATGTTATTCTATTCTAAATCAGAACTAATCTAATCTTACTGTTAGTTGGACAAACAGATTTTTGGTATTTTAGGACTTTGCATAATGGCACAAATATTTCCTTATTATACCTTCAGAATTCCTTTCAATCAGTTCTTAGTGTTCAAAATACAAATGTTTAGAAGCCCCTTCTTCCTGGTCAATTTAGCTCTTTCATTCTCGAGCTGGTTTCATACCCTTCCCTCAACCCAGGATCCATCTGCCATGGCCTCTTGTGTTTGAGCCTGCAAGAATCATGTCACATTGCTGCCCCTTATATATACAACAGAAAGTTCTGTTTAATCTGAATCCTCACAATGCTCACACAGAAGCATTTATAGAACAAACACAGCTCTCCTTTATGTCACACTGGTGAGGAGAAAGCAGAGAAAGTCTGATGTGAGAGACAAAGATGTCCATCCTGTAACTTACTTATGACTATCTCCCAGTATAAAGAGTTTTACTTTTTAAATGGCAGGTATGTCCTAGATTCAAAGAGCATTCTTCTCAATACTGAGAACAGTGCTATGTGGTGAATAAATATTTAAATACATATATTTATTAGACCTGCTTTATGATGTGGTACCGAGCATAATTTAATAATCCTAGAAAAAATGTCAGCTCACAGTAATGATTTCTAGCTTGGTAATGCAGTGAAAAGAAAAATAAGTCTTATAATGAGAAAAAAACCCTACAAATATATTAATACAAACTAGATTTTAAAATAATTCACCATGGTCTTAAAAATTTCATTGTGAATTTGTATTCTCAAAGTCTGTGTGCAACTTAACTGGACTATTACTACTAAAATATTATTAAAAATCAATGATTGCAAAAGAATTATCTCAAACCATCTGAATGAATTAAAATGCCTTTCATAAGGCGTTTCAGTTTATCAGTAAAAGTATATGAACATGTTGAGAGCCAAGGCAATGTTTTATGTTTTTTTTTATATAAACTATGTCTTCTCATGGCATGTTGTTATATCTGATGATAAAAACTATATTCAATAAATAAAGAACGTTTTGTGGTATAAAAATAGAGCAAATTGAAAATAATATACTAAAACAATTATTTATGCAAGATGCAACCCAAACTCAATAACTGGTAAGAAATTTGTCAAGTGGCTTTTGGCTGTTTCTGGAATCTGGTCTAGAAGGATTATTCAAAACTACAAGTGTCTGTACAAACTTCCCACTTATTATTATTTCCTGGAGGAAAATTTACCGTTTTTTAACTTTGCATGTAAAGGGGCATGAAATTTTCCTATATGCTATCTATAAGGCATCGACATATAGAAAGCTCTGTAAATCCTCAACACTGGTAAAAAGATATATTATTCCATCTTTCACTTTAATCAACTTTTCCTCGTGTTTCTAACCATTTCAAAGTAACTTCTTCAACTTTCTTGTCGTTGTCTTTCCATTTGATAAGCAGAACATAAAGACAGATGACTTGTGAAAATCTGGGACCAATTCAGGGAATCTGTCAGGGCGGAGAAAGCAGGAAGTGACAGCAGGGCAATAGCTCCTTTAAATGTGAACTGGAGTGAAAGTGTGCAAATCATCTGAATTCCAATTACATTTACAACTTTTAGGGAATTTCTAGGAGGCAAAATGAGGGATATCTAAACGTTTAATTCCTTACCTTTCAGCACCTCATAATAAGAATCCTTTAGCCAGAAAAATGGGTATATAACATTCAGTGGTCTATTTAATATAAAAACTGTAGTTTCTTGGATTTTAAGAAAAAAAAATTAGCAAAAGTACTGCTTAGTAAAAGCAGCTTTGTTGCCAAAAAACCTAAAACATCAGCTTTAAAATGTATAATGAAGGAGGCAAAAGAGATGCTTCTAATGTCTTCAAGTGTGTGTGTCCTCTGAGTATAAATGTTTTTTATACTTATAATGAAAATAAATGAAAGTATAAAGAGGAAAATAGTACACAAAGAACTTTTAAAATTTCAGCATGTCATTTATTTCTTTCACTAAAACTCTGATACATTTTTTGTTGCAAATAAACTTCAGTTTATTAAAGACTGTAATACGAAAGGATACTTGCTTAAATAATCTTGAGTAGTAACATGCATGATGAATTTTCTCTTTGAGGTTCTTTTTGACTGATTTTATGTTATTATGCGTACATATGCATTTTTATGTAAAAAGTACCTACATGCCACAATTTTACAAATAATATACTGAGCTAGATTATTCAGAACAGTGGGCACACCCCATTGCAGAATATGCATACGTAGAAGTTATATGTATGTCTTATTGAACAAAAATTAAGTCACTTTTTCTTTTCTTTCTCATATTAACATTTCCTTTTTAACTCTATGAGACTTAATTTCTTTACTAAGGTATAACTGAGATGAAAAATATACATATTTAATGTATGCATCTTACTGTATTTAAAGATAAATATGGGATTTTAAAAACTATTTAATCTATGTTTTGTTATATTGCCTTTGATAATTAATTTGTCCTCTCTTACTGTGTTTTTTCTAAATATTTTTTCTCTTTTTTGTTTTAAACATATACCTAACTTGTGAATTAAATATAGACAAATAATTTACAACATATGCATAATTACATATTAAAAAACCAAAACTCCCGTATGCCCAAATTTCAGTTTAAGATATAGCATTTTGCTCTGGGATATTTATTTCAAATTAGGATGTCCCATAAGTATTTACAAAAGTGGATGTGGAACACCGGAGATTTTGTAAACTAACAATTTATAAAATTATCAAAGCAAAAGAATATTACGGAACAAATGTTAGGCCAGGTGTGGTGGCTCACACCTGTAATCCCAACCTGGGTGACATAGGCAGACCCTATCTCTACAAAAAATAGAAAAATTGGTGCACGCCTGTAGTCCCAAGCTACTCAGGAGTCTGAGGCAGGAGAATTGCTTGAGCCCAGGAGCTTGAGGTTGCTGTGAGCTATGATGACGCCACGGTACTCTAGTCTGGGCGACAGAGTGAGACCATGTCTCTCAAAATTAAAAAAAAAAAAAAAAAAAATGGATTACTGAGGAATACAAGAAGTATGAAGCAGAGCATCAATCAACTAGACTGATTGAGTAATATTAGTAGGAGACATATGGGACAAGCTTGGAAGCTGTGTTTGAAGGAAATTAAGGATTATGAAAAGGAAATCTCAAAGGTTCCGTATGGTACAGACAGGCAACAGCAGTTAAAGATATGTATACACACAACACACACACACACACACACATACACACACACGCACACACACACATACACACACACACACGGAGAGAAAGAGAGAAATAAAGATAACCACCGATTTCTTGTCACTCCTTCCATTTAGAAGTAGGAGTTTGTTTTCCTTTTTGAGATTCCACAAGCCTGTAATTTGTTTTGACCAATATAATACAACAGAAGTGATTCTGGGAGCCTCTGATGCTGGGCTTTAAGAGTTATGAATCTTTCCACCCAGGATGGCAGGCTCTCTCTTAGAATAAATCAATCATTTACGATGTCTGACAACTCTTAGAAGAAAATGATTATTTTTAAAGCAGCTATGCTTTGTGCTAATTGGTGACACAGTGGCAGACTGTGAAACCAAATTGGTTCTTAGAAGTGGGGTGCTGTTGTTAAAGAAATCTAATTGCAGCCAGAACTCAATTCACAATACTCTAGTAGTGACTTTTTCACAGAAGTGTAGTTGTATGATTTTCTTATTAGTTTTAGTAATCCGTAGTATCAAAATTGTATTGGATAGGAAATAAAGTAAAAGGTTATGAATTACATAATATTATACTTTAAATACTATAGATATAATGTTTTACAATTTGTCTCCTCTCCAATTTAAATAAAAATGAACTATTTACTAACATTTTCCTCACTGATTTTACCTATTTTAGAGGAATTTGGAGTTGACTAAAAGCAATCAAATATTTTTTCCATTTCCCAGTACTACAAAATAACAACTGTTAACATGTTATATTCACTTACGATTAAAAAGAAATATGCATTGTAACCACTACCCTCAGTCCAATAACATATACATAAGTTTCCCACACCTATGCCACCTGTGACAAATTTTACAGTGAACTAGTTATGGATCTTACCATTGTAACATTTAAAAATCAGTCTGTTCCTTAAATTAATAGATATTCAGATACATGGATGTGTGTGTATGTGTAAGTGTATATATACATATATATATAAATATACACACAAAGATAAATTCATAAAAATATTTGATTAATTTGTGTTTAATTTACATAAACAAAATTATAGTCTATGTACAATGTATATTACTTTTTGACACTGTAATATATGTATTATTACTTTAATAAATATAGGCATAGGTCAATACTTTTAACTTTTATTTTTTTCCATAATATCCCTTTTTATTCATCCTTTCCTCTACTGCAGGTAGTTCCATTATTTCCAGTTTTACTGTATTATAAACAAAAGTGCAAGGAATATCTTAGTTGATGTCACTTTGTGAATCTATAAGAAAGTTTCTTTATTATACATCCTGCAAAGTATAATTCTAAGATTTAGAGTATGAACATTGTAAACTGAACCAGACGTATCCGTTTACTTCCAGGCAGCAGTGTGTTCAAATACCAATTTCCCTCCACTGTATTACTAGTGGGATTAATTTGATTTTTATTTTTTTCCTGATTTGGTAGCTGAAAAATACCATCTCGCCCTTTAAAAAGTTGTTTATTCTTGGCTATTAGTAAAGTTGAACATCTTTTACTACATTAATTGATGTTTTAAACTTTTGTATAAATTGCTTTCTCATATCTTTGGCCATTTGTCTATTGTTTTTTCTTATATTTATTCATAGTAGAATATTGTACATATTTTGATTACATTGATTGTCTTTGTAATATATGTATTGAAAGAATATTTCTATAGTCTGTAAGTATATACTATAGTTATATAATTTATATATAATAATATATATTAACCTTGCTATGCTGTATTTTGTCTTGCCAAAGTTTTAATTTTGATTGGTGGTTAATGTTTTTACCATCTTGTATAAGAAATTCTTCCTACTTAGAGGTCATAAATACACTTTCAATATTTTTTTATAATAGCATTAGATTTTTATAATTTAAATTTTTGTATTTAATTCTATAAACTATCAGAAATTTATTTTTGCCTTTGTTATTCCATATATATGACAACTTGTCCTCAAATGATTTATATTTTAATAGTCTATGCTCTTAGTGTTGCCACTCCTAAAATATATCATGTTCCCCTAAAATGATATGATGTCTTTCAGGGTTCTATTTGTCTATTAGTATCTAATAGTACACTTTTAAAATAACATGGATAGATATTTATTAATAGCATGGCAGGTTACATCTACTTTTTGCTTTTTTAAAGAATTTTCTTAGTTATTCCTGCAACTTTAGAGTCTCACGTGCATTTAAAATCAGTTTTCCCTCAATTGATATAATTTATAGATTACTTGTAAAAGAGTTTTGTGATAATATTATCCTTCTTTTGAACCTAAAACTTGGTAAAGGGACTGTACTTGCTTTCTACCTCTCTATTTTATATTATTTATGACTTTGCAATTAATTAGATTTTTTTCATCCTAATTCAAGAACCAGTTTTGCACATTAGTATGTTCAAAACCCCAATCTATTCTCTCTGAGGCGCCACATCTGGCCAGGGCTCCTTCCTGGCAGGGACTCTGTGCAGACTCCTGAGGTGGTGCAGGGCATCACAGAGTGAGGAGGCTGAGCGAGCCAGTCCCACTCTCACGATAACCCATGCAGAGGTCCCCAACCTTTTTCGCACCAAGGACCAGTGTCACGGAAGACAATTTTTCCACACGCGGTGGTGGTAGGGGAGGCCGTGATGCCAGTGATGGGGAGGGGAGTAGCTGTAAATACAGATGAAGCTGAAACTCCACTCGCTGGCCCACAGCTCACCTCCTGCTGTGCGCCCCCCACCCGCTTCCTAAATTTCATGGAAGACAATATTTCCGGGGGGATTGGGGCAGGGCTCTGTGGCCCATTCCCTAACAGGCTGTGGGCCGGAACTAGTCCGCGGACTGCAGGTTGGGGACCGCAGCATTAATACATTAGCCCATTAATCAGTGAATGGATTGATTCATTCAAAAGGCCAAAGTCCTCATAACCCCATCACTTCTTAAAGGCCCCACCTTTCAATACTGCCATACTGGCGATTAGGTTGCAACGTGAGTTTCAGAGGAGACAAATATTCAAACCACAGCAACCACCTCTACAAAGTATTCTGTTATCATTCACCAATGTTATTGAGATAGCCTCCTACTAAGTCCCTCCCTATCCCAATTTTGACCCCTCTATTGCTTTTTTATCTCAGTGTGAACTAGAGTGATCTTGTAAGACCTATTTAACCCTTACCTATTTGGATCTCTGTCAGTGTGTACTTTCTCAGAGAAGCTTTTCCTATTATTCTTGAGTTGTTTAAATTCACCTTTTTCACACTTTCATAAAACAATGCAATTAGTCTTAATAGCACTTCTCGCAGTTGTAGTCACATATTATTAAGAATTATTGTGTATTTTTAATATTAATCAACATTGTGTTAACTTATCAACATTAATTAATTAGCCTAATTAATCCATTTAATAGCATATATTTCTCTCAACAAAAATTTAAACTGTGCCGGAGCCTTCCTTTTATGCCAACCATATCATTCCCTGTACCTAATTAATTAACTATACATAAGCTTGCTTAAAATGATTTGAGGAATACAATGTCTGTTTGGAACTAATTTGATTCTCAACATAGCCTAGCACATTGGTTTTCAAATTGTGACCCACGAGCACAAAGCTCCCAAAGGATTGCCTGCCCTGTCATCACAATGACGGGACCAGGTGCTGAGTACCCAGTTTCTGTTCCATCTACGGCAAACACATTAACATCTATGGGATTTTTTTCATGTAAAATTATCTTGATAAAATGGCTCCAGTGCTAAAATAAATTGTCTGAAATCCCTGGAGAGCAATCATTTTAAAATAAGTGCTCACTAATTATTCATAAAAATAATATGAGCATTCCTTTTTAAGGATCAAAGTGAAGTGTGCATTTTTTTTGTTTTGTGTTTGGCTTTTGTCTCAGCAAAAACTATTTGAATATCAAGCCGACAGAGCCTCAAAGAAATTTTGGTTTTGTTCTTTTTATTCTTGTCATCTTCATATTTTACATTCATCTTTAAATAAGGAAAGATCTACCTATGTGTAATGTTGGCACATGCATATAGTATTATACACAGACTCCTCTTTACTTGCATTCCCTCATAATTACTGTGGATAGAAAACTCACTCAGAAATGAATCTGAAGCACCACCTACCATCCATTGGAATAGTTATTATCTAAAAAGCAGAATGGAATGATTGGTGGCTAAGATGTGGAAAAATTTTAACTCTTACGCACTATCGATGTAAAATGGTGTGACAGCTACAGAATGTATGATATAGCAATTGCACTTCTGAGTATATACCCCAAAAGAATTGAACGTAGGGTTTGATGAGACATCTGTAAACTTGTTTTTATAGTGGTATTGTTCACAATAGCCAAAAGGTGGAAGGAACCCAAGGATGAATGGATAAACAAAATGTGGCACATACATACAATAGAATATTATTCAGTCTTTTGAAAAGGATGGAAATTCTGACACATGCTCTAGCATGGATCACCCTTCAGGACATTACTGTAAGTAAAATAAACCAATCACAAAAGGACAAATATTGTAGGTTTCCACTTACATGGGTAACTAAAGTAGTCAAATTGATAAACACAGAAAATAGGATGGTGGTTGCCAGAGGGTGGAGGAAGGGAAGAATGAGGAGTCATTGTTTAATAGCCCTTCAATAACAAGGTTCAAGGTGAGAACTGTGGTAAGGGCCTAGCTAAAAATAATGATAATAATTAGTAACTTTCCCCCTGTAATTGCCACTATAGAGCCATGCAGCTGGTGTCCATAAAGATTCTTAACTCTCTCTGTAGATAACATCACCTTTTTGGAACCTAAAAGTAGTTTTTAAGATATCTTCCAGGCCCTGCATTCTAACGGATCAATTGGCCCACCCAGACCAGCGGCCCATACCAAGAAACTGACTCAACTGGAATTGTGACCCCAGGAACTGGAGCAACACAGAAAGATGATTTCTACATCCCTATAATTTTGCCCCACTTAACAAACCTAATTGTCTAATCCCTTGCCTGTCAAACTATCTTTAAAAACTCTGTCTCCCAAGTTCTCAGGGAGCTAGATTTGAGAAATTTCTCCCATCTCCCCGGTTTATGCAGAATAAAGACTCTTTCTTGGCCAAAAAACCCTGCTGACTCAGCATATTGGCTGCTGCTTGGGCAGAGGGCAAATGAACCTGGTTGGGCAGCCACACAGTTTCAGTTTTGCAAGATGAAAAGAGTTCTAGGGACCTATGGTGATGATGGTTGCTGCTATGGTTCAAATGTCTGTGTCCCCCTCAAATTCATATGTTGAAATTCCAAACCTCCAGGTGATCATATTAGGAGGTGGGGCCTTTTGGAAGTGATTAGGTCATAAGAGCAGAGCTCTCATGATTGGGATTAGTGCCCTTTTAAAAAAGACCACAGAAGAGCTAGCTAGCTCCTTTCACCACATGAGGACACAGCTAGAAGACACTGACTATGAGTAACAGGCCCTCACCAAACACCAAAACTTCCACCACCTTGATCTTGGGCATCCCAGTCTCTACAACATGAGAAATCAATTTTTGCTGTTTATAAGCTACCCAGTTTATGGCATTTTTGTTATAACAGCTTAAATTGACTAAGACAGTTGCACAACAATATGAATGCATCCAATGCCACAGAACTGGAAACTTAAAAATGGTCACACTGGTAAATGGTATGCCATACATATTATACCAAAATTTTTTAAAATAAATAAAAGAAAAACATGAATAAGAAGCACCTAAAAATTAGAAACAACCTAAATGTTCATTAAGCAGTGGATAGATACACAAAATATGGTATATCCAGGCAACGAACTACCATTTAGCAGTTAAAAACAACAAACTGAGACACCATATTATAACATGGATGAATCTCAAAAAAAATGCTGATCGAAAGAAGCCAAAGCCAAGAGGTTTCACACAAGTTGTGTGATTTTATTTATATGAAATGTCCAGAAAAGGTAAATCTATAGAGATATAAAGTAGCTTAGTGGTTTCCTGAAGCAGGACAAGACCACAAACAGTAAAAGTTAATGGACATTAGGGATCTCATTGTAGTGATGGAAATCTAAAATTGATGTGGCACAATTTGGTAAATTTGCTCTTTTGTACTAATTGTACACTTGAAATGAGTGAATTACGTGAAATGCAAACTAGGTTGCAAGAGAGATATATTGACAAGAGATGTGTAGGGCAGAAAGTCTACAGACCAGTTACTGATTAAATGTGAAGACGGAGAAAGAAGAAGGAGTATGGCAATCACTCCTTGTGAAACCGCATGGTAAATATACTTGATCTCAATCAACCTTAAAGGAGAAGGAGCATCGATATTACTCAAAGTCAGAACTGTTGAAGAAAATAAAAATGTTAAATCTTATGTTATAATTAGGAGAGTTCTAACAGTGCATCTGTATGTGCTTGTTTCCCCCATGTGGCTAGCTATGGCTTGGGTCTAGGCAATTTCGTTTTCGGGAAGTTCTTGCAGAGCAGGATGGGGTCCAAGACAATGAAACAAATGATTGGAGAAAGATAGTACTTCTCTTCCAGGCATTAAGGTGAGTCTTTCTTCAGTTCACTTTTTCATTGTTTTCATTTGCCCTCACAATATTAAGACTAAAAATAAGATCAAATTTTTCCATCTAAGGAAACTTGATCATGGAGACCACATGACTTTCAAATTTCACATTGGGTCTGGCCAATTCTTTTTGTTAAGAGAATACATCAGGATTCTAGAGCCAAAGCTCTACCTGGTAAGGAAGAATTGAAATATTCTTACCTCCTTATCCCAGTTATTCTACTTGAAGCAACTTCAATCTAAGTATATGGGGAGATGAAATTAAAACATTCTAAGATCTTTATCTATCTATTCGTTCTACTCTATCACAAGCAATAAAAATTTCATAAGAAATGTGATTTTAACATGGAAAAGAAAGAAATACAATGAAAGTATGACTCTAAGAAAAGATTCTATCTTCTATATGAGTCAAAATATAGAAAAAAAATCAATTCTTCTTTTAAGAAAGTATTGCATTTTAAAACTATAGCTTTTCTATCTCAAATTACAGTGAACAAAAAATTTAGCTAGAATTTATGGGTTATTAATGTATGTAGTGTCTCATTACATGTCTTTGATAATTAGGTGGTTGTCAAATTTATTTTATCTTGATAGGACAAATAAGAAAAAGTGTTTCTGTCATCTAGCATAGACGTTTTGTATTTTGAATAAAACATATTTGATTATCTTTCAAAGAATCCAATATCTTGATGACAGATATATATAGAAAATATGTCATGGAATTAATAATATTAAGTTGATTGTAGGCAATAATCTTAAACTATATATACACACCAGAGGAAGGAAGCAGTTAGATAGATAGCAAGTTTTTACATATCTGCATTTCAATTGTTAAAAACAGAAGAAAAGCATGTTTGCAAATGGGCTACAAGGAGACAAGAAAACAAAAAGACATATATATTAAAACAATATTTACTGGAACTGAATTTATGTCAGAATAAAAATATATTCACAATGAAGTAATCCTCAGTATCTGAATTCTTCAAATTTGAAGTGTGTAAAAGGAAGAGGACACATATCAGGATATTTCTGCACCCTTAAAAACCATTCTGAAATTTATAAATTTTAATGACTTTTATTATTATGCATTATAGAGGTAGGAGGCAATTTGACTTTGTGTACAATCATACTTCATTTTTTTTTTGCTTCTTCCTCACATGAACAACAGAAATCCTTGGTGCCCAGTCAATGCTTTGAGCTTTACAACTGGCTACATTCTTAATATTGGAGGTTACTGAGTTGTAAAAATAAAGCACAGTGAGTATAATGATCAAAAGGTTATCATTTAAGAGATCAGTATGTCTCTTCTTCACATGATCATTTATTCATTAACCAAATATTTTTGAAGTTCTCCTATGAACTAGCATCTACGTTAGGTCCTAGAGACATCACCATGAACAAGACAGATGAAAGACTAAGAGAAAGTGAGAAATCGCAGATTACTCAGGATTTTGTTCTGAGCAACTCATTAGATTCGTAGTGATGATATTTGCCATGGTGCAGATGATCAGGAGAAGACTAGATTCTTCCTTCTGAATCTGAGAAGAGAAAAGAGGTTGGAATCAAACATTCTGCTTTGAACATATTAAGTTTGAAATCCCTATTAGATAGGGAAACAATTGAGTACAAAGTTTGATGTACAAATCCAGGTCTTATAGGAGTTTTCAGGGTTCTAAATATAAATTTGTAAGTATCTAGTGTAGTAATTTAAGCCATTAGCTTAAATGAGAGCACTTAGAGAGAGTGTGTAGCTAGGTGTGAGCTCTGAAAAAGAAGAAAAAGAGTTGACAGTGGAGTCAGAAGGAATTGCCAACAATGAAGAGAAAAAAATGAATAACAAACCAACAAAAACACAAATAAAGAAAAATGTACAAGAATGTGGTGTCTTGGAAAATTGAAAAAATGTTTCAGGAAAGAGAAGTGGCCAGATGTATCAAGTGTTATTGAGGCATTAAGTGGAGACAGAGTATTGATCATTGGTTTTGGCAAATTAGTAATCTCTTGAGGCCTTGTCAAAAGCTATGTTGGTAGAAAGGTAAAAACAAAATACCCTGAATTAGAAAAACAGAGATTAGTGCAAGGAGAGAGAGAGAGCGCATAAGAGACTGTGGGTATAGTTGACTGTTTTGAGAAGTGTTGATATAAGCGGGAGTTAAGAAATGGGTCCGTATCTGCTGTTTAGAAAATAATATTTTCTAATAAATAAT
>NW_012149385.1:655621-658802 GCF_000956105.1 Propithecus coquereli
TAAAAAATACAAAGCAAAACCAATTTTCTAAAAAATTTCTTAATACAGATAGTTTGAGAAACACCACTGAAGGGGGCTTTTTGGCAAAAAAAGGAAAAAAGAAAGAAAGAAAAGCACGTTTATATATAATGTTGACAGTCTTTGTTGGTTGCACTTTAGTACACTTAGTCAGTAATTCATGGAAAAGCTGGAGAAGATATTTGTCCACACTGTTTTCACTTCATTGAAAGCTTTTGAGTTGCCTGTTATTCACCTGTGCATGGCTATCCTTAATCATGTGTGTGAACATCCACGTTAAAGTTAAGGAGAAAAAAGTCTCACTTCATGTTGTATCACCCCCAATAAGCCAAGCCCAACATGCAACTGAAAACTTACACAAAATAAATTTATATAAATTTTCCCTGTCAGAATTCAGAGAATGATGTACATATTAGACTTTAAATAGATCTCATTAAAAAATTAAACCTGAAATTAAATATGTCCCTTCCACATATGCATATATCTTTTATAAAATAACATAGTTTAGTAGTTGAGGATTAATAGCAAAATTATATAAAAAATAGTTGTAGAAGTGTTGTTGTAGTTGTTTTTGCACACAGAGTTGTTTAGAATTTGGTAAGTCACTTTCCTAGGATTATATAGTTATATAGTACATGAATTTGGCTGAGTTCTATAGCTGTATATTAAGTACAGATTTAAAAAAAGTTGCAAACTCATTTTTGCAATGCATAACAACATAGTAATCATTTGTTTTGTTTTGTGTCTGCTTTTTTAAAATAAAATTAATTTGCTCTACTTGGCTGGGAAATGTCTAATTTTAATAATTTCATCTTCATGATCAACAGATACTAGTTTATACATCATTAAAACAAATACTCATACATCAATGAACTTGATTAATTATACACAATTTTAAAACTCATTTGATAAATTTATTTAAACACATCAGTTAGGATGCCCCATTTTCAAATAAAAAAAAAAGCCAAATGCAAAATTGACTTAAACCCTGGGAAATGTATTATTTTCTATAATAAATGGACAAGAAGTAGGATGGCTCCAGTACCTCAGGGCTCAGATTCACTTTCTTAAAATTCTTTGCACTCTGTCTGCTTATTTGTGGGCTTCATCTTTAGGTGGATAGCAAGAAATCTCCAACAGTTTTCAAGTGTTAAATCCAGACATGACAATCAAATAAAATGTAGATCATTACTCCTATAATTAGAAAAAAAAAAAAAAACAAAGCTTTCCAACAACTCCTTTCCCAAGAAGATCCCTATCATGTGTGATTGAACATAATAGAGCTATACTATTCTTACACACTATTCTTAAAGCAGTAATAGCTGGGTGACAGAGTTGTAATTGTTGGTTTAATGAAGGTCGTGGCTATGAAGATAAAGATAAAAAACAACTACATAGGATGTTGTTTGAAAAGAAGAACAGTTGTTTCCAAAAGAATGCTAGGTGTGCCAGCAACAGTATCTTCCAGAAATTAGTAAGCAATGCTTACTGATAATACTATTATTTAATTGTTTAATGACTTGATAAATGGTCATTAGGGCTAGTTTCTATTGAGAGAGTGAATTAGCACTGGTCGAAGGCTGTTTTCCCCAGTATCAATTGTGAAGACACTGCAGAGAGAAGCATCAAGAGACCCAAAGGGAGAGGAATGCAGAAACTGTGAACTGGAGAAACATCTAGAGAGACAGAAAGGTGAATAATGGTGGCTATAGCAGCTGCCTGCTTAAACACAAGATAAATCAGAAAAAAAGTAGTTTGAGTTCTGCTCATACCTCTTCCTCCATTATTGCTGTGAGTGGCCCCTTAAATTAGAAGCCCTAGCAAAGACTCCAGCCTCTGATGCTTGTGCTTTAGGGTAAAATCAGGGTAATTGCAGAAGTTAGTGCAGAATCTTGGAATCTTGAAATCCCATTCCCTCTTCCAGCCTTTACTCCCTTTTACCTCCATCTCCAAATCCTCAAGACTAGTGGATAACAATTTGGGCTCCAGATTATAAGGAGTTCACCCTCCAACCTAATACCATGCTGTTTGGTGGGGATAAGTGGAGTGGTAAAGTGAGTCTCCAATCTGAAGCGTTACTTAGAGAGGGGAAAAGAAATGGAAATAAATAATTATAAATAAAGGACACTCTATTCTACACCTTATCTCTTCTTCTTGAATCAAGATATTTTTACTGATGTAATGAGGGAATCCCCCCAAGAGAAATATGGTCACGATATACTAAATAAAGAAAAATCTGGTGAGTGAATTCATATTAAAAGAAAAAGAATAAACAATATCAAGAAATGAAGTTATTTGAACAGAAGACTATGGGTTCAAAATAAGCATTAGAAACATAATTAAGGAGATAGACAAGCATATGAAAAACAAAAACAAAGAACAAAAAATAATCAATAAAATTAAGTAAAATATTAGGGATAAAAAATCTAATAGCTGCATGAAGAATATAATGAAAGGCATTAATAGTAGTGTGAATACCTGTTAGAACAAGATAATGAAATGGACTATTCAGAAAAAAGAAAGGAAGGACACAGCAATGTAAATATAAAAGGAAAAATTAGGAGATATAGAGATTAAAGTAAAGGTGCCAACATCCAAATAACAAGGACCACAGAAAAAAGATAAAAGTAAAAGTAGGGAGGCGGAAATGCTTGGAGAAATAGTGGCAATAAATATCCCCAAATAAAAAATAAATGGGCCCATAGAATGCAAAATAAGAGAGATATAGAAAAGCCAATACAAAGACCCATTATAGTGAAATTTAAAATATCAAAGACAAGAGAAAATCCTATATGCTTTCAAAGAGAAAGAGCTGATCACTTAGGAAGGAAGAATGGTCAGATTGGTATCAAACGTTTTCATAACAACACTGAATGCAAGAACACAATAGAGTAGCATTTAAAAACATGGACAAAAGAATCTTTCAACCCAGATTTTATGTCTTGTTAAATTCTTGCTGAAAAGTAAGGCCATAGTAAAAATATTCTCAGGCATTCAAAATTTCAGAAGGATGGTCACTGGAGGACCTACACTGAAAATAGTATTGAAGGTAGTATACAGATAAAAAAAGAAACAAACCTAAGATATTCTGCAATAGATGGAGACATGTGTGATACAAGGTCAGCAGTGTATACACAAAAACATACATGCATATATATATATA
>NW_012149385.1:658852-663712 GCF_000956105.1 Propithecus coquereli
TCTTTTTTGCAGAGACCTTCTGACTGGCGGCTTGTCTCATCCACCATCTTCTGTTGTCACATTCTTAAAGCGGTAACTAGTTTCCCTGTATCAGAAAGCAAAAATGTACTTTTTTGTAACAGACTAAAAGGAGAAATAAGCAGAATGTCTAGGGTTCTCCTTGTATTCTATCCCTTGCTGCTTACATTTAATACTTAAGAGCTGGATCCAAATCGTCTCTGGCCAAATGGTAGAAAAGAAAGAGAAAAATCTTTTTCTTCAAGTTTTTCTGTTTGTTTGTTTGTTTGTTTAAACAAAGCTTTGTGCATTCTCAGTGTGAGGCTACAGAAGACCAAGTTATTATTTCTTGCAGAAAACTGTCAATCATTTGTCTCTGAAATTTCCTCAGCATCCAATTGCTCATATATGCTTGGCCATTTCCATTGTTTCTTTTTTTTTTCTTTTTTCTTTTCTTTCATTTCCATCATTTCCCCAAGAGCGACA
Source organism: Propithecus coquereli (assembly GCF_000956105.1). Classification (NCBI taxonomy): domain Eukaryota; kingdom Metazoa; phylum Chordata; class Mammalia; order Primates; family Indriidae; genus Propithecus; species Propithecus coquereli. The sequence continues at coordinate 659,336 of NW_012149385.1, forward strand.
TCCTACAGGTCCCTTAGGTATTTTTTTGTTCATTGTAGATTCACATTTAGTTAATTTTTTAAAAATTGCTTTGCAAAATGCTTGGGAAACTAGAGTTCATGAGAGATCAAGAGAAAACAGAAAGTATAGAAGAAAATATTGTGTGTATTTGTATAAAAATACAAACATACGTATATATCTTCATATATGTATGCATAGAAATATATGTATATAATGAAATATGCACATGAACACAATATATATACACACATCTTTGCACTTTAACTTGTACATAATTTTCTTCATAATCCTTCCTAAAACAGCTTTCTCAAACTCAGTAGATTCAAAACATGGTGTGCTATGCTACAATTATTCATATAGTCAGTATGATTCATGGTTAATGTATCACTAAATTGTAATTTGGTAATAATTTACTTATTATGGTAAGGTGAATATATCCAACAATGTAATTCAAATTCAAATCTTTTTATATTATTTGATTTCTTTTTATGTACAAAACAGAATTTAGCTTTCTTTTCCTTGTATGTTCATATAATATTTATTTTGCTCATTAAGTGAAACTTTATTGTATACCAACTGCTAGTTAAGTTCTGTGCTCATTTTCTAATGTGGTAGCAGAAACGTGGTACTATAATTATGCCAATTAATCAATTAACACTTTATGATTGAAGAGGAATCAAATTCTTCAAAAGTAGGGAAAATTAAGGCATTTCTGTTGGAATTTTATAAAGAATAATAGAGAAAATTTATTTTTGTGTCACTATATAGTTGCTTTAAATTTACTTATTAATGATAACATTTTGTTTTTGTTTTCACCATGCACATATTTGTATTTTTATATGTGTGTATGTTTAAGGTGAAAAAGTTACTAAAGTCAATAAAATTATGCTTACTATATTTTATGCAATTGTATTTTAATGACACATAATTAGTCATTTTTTTCTAAAAAGAAAAGTTTCTTTATACAAAATTGTTTCTAAGCATCGTATGTCAAAAATATAAAGCTGAATTCTACCTAGCTAGAAATCCACAATGTAGATCTCCAGAAAAATAATGTACTAAAGATCTTCACTCTATGGAATGTTAGGAAAATAGTAATCCATACCATGTGATTAAAAAAGATTTTTAAAAAAGGAAATTAATAGATAATATTGGTATAATTTAAAAATTAGGTAGAATTAAAGAGTCTGTAGTGCTATTTAGCATTTACATATTTGAACAGAAGTAGAATAAACCAAAGTCTCTCAGAAAATATGACCATCAGCTCTGACAGAATTATTTTGATATTCTGAACAAGGGCACGGGTTTATTTTGGGTTTGGGCCAGAATTATTGCTTGTTTCTTGGAGCCAAATGAATAGCATGCCTTGTGTCTCAGGGTACCCTCCGGTTAAGAAAGCACAGGTGCGGATGCTTTGGACCTGGCTGACATTGTCATATTTAATATAATGATAACTATTTCCTTACATTCTGGTTACTTCCTAGAACGATCATTAAGGATTTCAAGGAGGTGTTGAAGTTTATTGAAAAAAAAAAAAGTTTAGTGGACCTTACCCCCAACACACACACAACAATCCAGTTTTTATTTGGGGATAAAAGTGCGCCAGGAAGAGCTGAAAGAGGACTACACCTTTATTTAAAATGAGAAAAAAAAATATTTGTTTCAACTGTCACGTGATTAAATATTAATAGAATAGGAAATAGAATTTATAATATTAGGGCTAATTTAGGAATTCCTCTTATAACAGTATATATAAATGGTTTCCTTTATAATAGCAGTTTTACTTTGTTTACTATTTTCGAATAATGCAATGTAAATAATTTTCTTAAAATAATTAACTCTACTCCACTTGTTTCCAGTGATTCTCTAACTTGTGAGGTCGTCCATACATGTATTTCTATTCTCTAAATTGCTAACTTCAACTCACTGTTTCCTATCTACTTTCCAAAATACCATTCAACACTTGGAAATTTTATTAAAATCCGTCATTTTGTTCCAGGTTTTTAATTTTACTCTTTTTTCCTAAGTCCAGCTATTATTATAACACTCTGATAATGAACACATCCTGATTTTAAAATAATCTTTAATCTTGAATAAAACAACACCCTTACCAAACGGTAATAGTTTGAAACCAAAGAATTATTTCGCTGAATTCTCATTACTTTTAAATCTGTCAGGATATTGGTTTATTTCAGGCACTCCCTGAAAAGCTCATCATCAATGAGGCTGATGTTTGTAGAAAGTGTTCACACATAAAGTCAGTACCTGTTCAAGAGATTTGACTTCTCTGAATAATTTATTTTATTAATGTGTTTGACATTTGGTAATTAATTTAGATTATAATTTACTAACAAATATAGTACATTTAAGTTTCCTTTTTCCCCCTGGCAGAACTTAAAGATGATCTTCTGGCATGATGGAAGATAGTGTTGTCCTTTATTAGTTTGGGGACACATTTACAATCCAAGGAAATCAGTCTTATAGAGAAGATTTATCAATGTCACCCTCTTTCTAGTATGTCCGTATAAGGCTGGACTCTAAAATTCGTTCAGTGCTTAAATTGGCAAAATATACTCAAAAGGTGCTGTTTCTTAAAAGTAGAGACAGATGTATCTGTGTTTTTTATATACTAAAACTATACTATGTCAATTTTTCATATGCTCTATTAATAGTTTTAATAAGTAACATTTTGTATTCACAAGTTTTTATCATAAAATTATGAATGCACAAAGTGAAATGAGAAAGAGAAAAAATTGTGACAAATCTTTTTAAAATCAGCTGTATATTGATTTACATTGTAGAAAAGAAGTGTGTAATGTGTGATGTGGGACATTTAGAGAGAAAGAAAGTAAAGAAAGGAAGCAATTACTTATTTCAATGTTAATGGTATTCAGTAGAATGATTTTTCCTCACTGAAAACTTCTACTGTCTAAGTACACTATCATACGTTTATTTTAGGACATTGCCATAGTGTCCACAGAGAAAATTAAAACTTTGTGTTAGCTCTAAATTTGGGTCTCTTTCTATTGCTTGGAAAAAAACTAAAAATGTCAAATGTAAAGCTAAATCAACTGTAATATGTTATATATTTACTAGATGTAAGTCTATTTTCTTTAAAATGTTAGGATTTTATTGCAGATTACCATCTACATGATAGTTTCCAAGACTTTATTTTTTCTTTCAATTATCCACTCATAAATTCAACAATCTTTTTGAAGTCCTAAAATGTAACAAACACCAAAAATGGTTTAATATTTCTGAATAAAGTAGTAAGCAGAACGATTGTGGTTCTCACATTCATGGAAACATAAACTAATAAATTACTACACAATCATTCGGAAAAAAAGTGATGCCACAAATCCAAACACTATACAGCTTATTGGTTTGCAGCAAACAAAAGTGCTTCTGCACAGCCAAGGAAACAATCAACAGAGTGACGAGACAGCCTGAGAAATGGAGCAATATATTTGCAAATGGTATATCTGATAAAGGGTTAATACTCAAACTATATGAGGAAATCAAACAACTTGATAATTTCAAAAACTCAATAAATGGGCAAAGAACCTAAATAGACATTTCTAAAAAAAAAAAGAAAAAGAAAAAAAAAAAGCACTTGCAAATGGCCAACAGGTGTATGAGGAAAAAAAAAAAAAAAAAACTCAACGTAACTAACCATCAGGGAAATGCAAATTAAAACCATAATAAGCTATCACCTCATACCTATTAGAATGGCTGTTATCAAAAAGACAAAAAATATCAAATGCTATTGAGGATGCAAAGAAAAGGGAACTCTTAATACATTGTTGGTGGGAAAGTAAATTCGTACAGCCATTATGAAAAACAATATAGAAGTTACTCAAAAAATTAAAAATAGAACCACAATTTCATTCAATAATCTCACTACTAAGGGTATATCCAGAGAATATACAATCCATATGTTGAAGAGATATCTGTATTTCCATGTTGATTGCAGTTTTATTCACAAAAGCCAAGACATCGGATTAATCTAAATGCCTATGATGTATGAATGGATAAAGAAAATGTGGTACATATGTACAAGTTAGTACTTAACCATAAACATGAAACAAATACATTCAGAACATAGATGATCCTAGAGGATATTATGTTAAGTGAAATACGCCAGGCACAGAAAGATGAATACCTCATGATTTCATTTATATGTGGAATCTAAACTCAAACTCAGAGAGTAAAATGGTGGTTACTAAAGGATGGGGGTAGGGTATTGGAGAGATATTGGTCAAAGAACACAACATTTGGGCCGGGCGCGGTGGCTCATGCCTGTAATCCTAGCTCTCTGGGAGGCCGAGGCGGGTGGATTGTTTGAGCTCAGGAGTTCGAGACCAGCCTGAGCAAGAG
>NW_012149385.1:664082-689072 GCF_000956105.1 Propithecus coquereli
CTTATCAATTAAACAAATTCTGATTGCATAAAATATAAAAGTTTTCTATATAACTGACTTGATTTTCAAGTATAAAGGCATTATGCAAATATGTTCAAGCATGCTTTGACTTAGGGATAATAAAGGATCATTAAGACATACTTTAAAAACAAAGCAAAAAATTGGACAAAAAAATCTGTCCATCAAAAAATGAAAATAAGCAGTTCAGAAAAATATAATCCATTATTTCTTAAGAATTGTATATATGCAGAGCTTAAAAATCAGTAACCATTATGAATACAAATAAGAATATAAATTTTGAAATTTAATTTTATAAAAGGAATATAGACCAAATAAGTCACTGATAAGAAGGGAGAATTGGAAATAAAAGAAACCGTAGTGATCCCCTCATATTTTATCTTGAAATTGTTAGATATTGCTTGATAGAATAATGGAGATGTTTAGAAAATAATAACTGAATCTTTATATTTTTTAAAATGTGGAGATATCTTGAAATTAGCATATCTTTTGACAAAAATTATAGCTCTATTTTAGCAACTTTTAATTAACGTGTATTTTAGTTAAATAAAATTCTATTTAAAAATTTTATTCTAAAAATACACAGGAGATTCTCATTTTATCAACCATTTTTAAATCCATACATTCAATAAATATTTACTTTATATCCACTAAGCACCACTTCATTGTTGCAGCTAAAGCTGTAAATAAGAGGAAAACATATTCTCCCCACATAGAGTTTACATTCTACTATGGATGCATTCAATAAGATTATCTGAACAGTCACACAATGTAACTTGCAGTCAATATAAGTGTTACAAAAAGAAATAAAGTGGAGTAAGGGATGGGCCAGGGAACTGGTTATTTTAGGATGGTCAGGGAATTCCTCTCTGATACAATTTTTTAGCAGAGATCTAACTAAAATGTAGGACCGATACATGCAAAAACCTAGGGTAAGAACACTGTTGGTGGAGGAAAGAGCAAGTGCCAAGGCCCTGAGGGAAAAATGACCTAGGATGATTTTAGAACAGCAAGTTCATTGTGATTGGATTAGAGTGGACCGGAGGGGAAGTGTTTGAAGATGCTCTCAGAAAGGTAGTTCAAGGGCAAATCACGTAGGGCTTTACAAACCATGCTAAGGAGTCATATTTTATTGTAAATGTGATAGAAACTGATTCTAGGGTTTTAAGTGAGGGAATAAGAACATCTGACTTTTATGTTTAATGAATAATTCTCATCACTATGGAGAAATATCATAAAAGAGAAAAAGAGATGAAGCAGGGAGGCAGAATAGAAAGCTTTTGAAATGATCCAGAAGCAAACTTTGTGGGAATTTAAGATTATTGGTGGCCCTGGTGGCAGACAGTCAAAAGCTCTTAATTATATCCATTCATGCATGTGTTCATCTATTGTTCTCTCTATTTAAACACATACAGATATGTCTAGAAAAATATTCTTTTATGTAGTTAAGATTTTGAGTCCTATTTTTTTTTAATTTTTGCACTATTTCTGTTTTGCTTGATGAAAATAATGCATATATTAATGTTTGCAAAAACAGAGACCTCAGTTAAAGAAAAGAGTGTGTGAGACAAGGAAGCATAATGATGAATTTGTGTGCTCAGGAATAGTGAGGTTATTACATCGAAACACTTTTAGTAACAAACACCGAGACTTAAGTATTATCTCAGGAAATGAGAATGCTGAATGCCAACACAAGTCAGTAGCTGGACATCTGTGTTTACAGTTTGCCATTCAGCATCTACAGAAAGAGAGACAAGAAATAGGTAACAACAACAACCAACATAAGGTGAAAATTGGAGAATAAATTATCACAGTTGGAGAAAATGTGATTGTTAACAGTTAAATTTTAATCATATAGGAATAAGGCCAAATAATAGAGTAAGAGCCTTTTCAAAATTTCTTGAATAAAATTTTTGTTTTTAAAACAACACATTGATAATTAAAATCCAAATACACTATGCTGCAAATTTAAAAGGAAAATGTTGATATATAAATTTGTCAGATTTTGACAGATTTAGGTTGAGAAATTTAGAATTTTATGGTTAGGTGAAATAAATTCATTACACTACAAGTTAATTGGACCCAGGTTGTACTCATAGCTCTGTAAATAGCTAAACTAGAGAACAGTTCAGATGACATACAAAAAGTTATATAACACCACCAGCTTGAAATGTTTCACAGGGGAGTTATGAAACTAATATAAAAAATGAATATGCCAATGTTTTGAAAAGAATTAGTCTTTTCAAATTAGTCTTTTTAATTAGTCTAACAGTGATTCTTATATGATTATTTAAATAATGAGTTCTATTCCTCACTCCTGTTTTTATTCATTAAAAAATAAAAGCCCCTTACAAGTTGTCGCTACCAACTGTTGTTATCTTTCTTTCATGCTGTTCTATGTCCTGTCCAATCTGTTGATTTCATGGCTAGTAACCAGAGCCAGAAAGAGGCTGCAAATTCATGGATTTTTAACTCAAACGTTGCTGTCACGTTTTACCAACAGGCTTCAATCCAGATTAATAATCTTTCAACTTTCTTAGTCATCAGTTTCCCAATTGCTACTTTTCCCATTTAACACAGCATTTTGATTTGTTTTATTTCACATAATTTTTAAAATTTATCCCATTGATATACTAGCTACATTCAATTAATTTTGCTCTCTATTAAATTCTATTTTGTATTTTTATGTATACAACAATAAAACCATTTTTACTTCTCCATGAAAATCTGGACATTCTTCTTTCCTAACCTATCTCTTTTTCTGCTCCTATCATTCCATTATCTCTTATTTTCCTGTCCCTAACAGTATTTCCATTGACAGAGTATTTCTTTTTTAAAAAATACACAATTTGTAGTATTTATTTCTACTGTGAATATAGTCTGTTTTCTGCTATATTTTCTAATTGGTTGTTGCACCTTAAGAAACTTGAAAAAGTATGGGCAATTTAAATGAAAAGGAAACATAAACGATGAAGTGAAGAAAAACAGAAATGAACATAATAGAAGAAAACAGAAAAAGTGTAAAGCAACAGTAATCAAGAGAGTATGGCATTAGTGAAAGGTTAGGCATGTTGTAGTACAATGGAACAGAACGGACAGCTTAGAAACAGACCCACACAAAGTCAACTGATTTTTGATAACGATCTAAGCCAAATAAGAACAGGTAATCACATTAATAAATTGTGTTGGAATAGTTGGACATAAATACATAAATATAATGAAACTCACCATATCTTACAGCTTACACAAAAATTAACTCAGAATGTATCATAGACCTAAGTAAAATATGTAAAACTATACAACTTCTAGAAGTAAATATAGCAAAAAACATCTGTGCTATTGTGTTCACCAAAAAGCTTCTGGATATCTGTTAAAAATTATAAACTTGATTTCATAAAAATTAAAAGCTTTTGCTATATGCCAGATAATGTTAAGAGATAAAAAGACAGATCACAAACTGAGAAAAATAATGTACAAATGATACTTCCGACAATGAATCCGAGTATATAAAGAATTCTCAAAACTCAATACATAATAAGAAATCAAAAAGTTCAATAAAAATTTCAGCAAAATATCTTAACAGACACCTCACCAAAAAAATATACACATGGCAAATAAGCATGTGAAAATACACTCAGCAGCAGTAGTTATCAGGGAGTTGCAAATTTAAACAACAGTGATAATACCTCATGCCTCACCTGATAATAGCAAGTGTTTGTGCAGTGCTGCGTACTGGGACTTTCATATGTTTCCAGTAGGAAAGAAAAGTGGTAGAGACTCCAGGAAACATTTTGGCATTGTCCCTTAAAGTTAAATATACATTTACCCTATGACCCCACAATCTCATGCCTACATTTATTCAAAGAAAAGGGAAGACTTACATTCACACAAAATGCTGTATGTAAATATGTATAGCAGTTTTACATATACGTGCCCCAAACTGAGAACATCCTGTTAGGGAAGGAAAAATAAAAGGTGATGGAATGATAGGAGCAGAGAAACAAGAAGGAGGAAACAGTTAAAGAAAAACAATAAAAAGGAAATAGTTGCTGAAAAATAATCAATGGTAACAGTTATTTCAGTCTTAAAGAATGGGGTAATTAGACCATGGAACAGTGACCACCAATCAGAAAATAGAGAGCGTTGCTGGGCCTGCAAGTCCGTGTGGAGCCGCAAAAGCGGGTCTCTATTCGGCAAGATGGGGTTTGTCAAAGTTGTCAAGAATAAGGCCTACTTTAAGAAATACCAAGTGAAATTCAGAAGACGACGAGAGGGTAAAACTGATTACTATGCTCGGAAGCGCTTGGTGATACAGGATAAAAATAAGTACAACACACCCAAATACAGAATGATAATTCGTGTAACTAACAGAGATATCATTTGTCAGATTGCTTATGCCCGTATAGAAGGGGATATGATAGTCTGCGCAGCTTATGCACACGAACTACCAAAATATGGTGTGAAGGTTGGCCTGACAAATTATGCTGCAGCATATTGTACTGGCCTGCTGCTGGCCCGCAGGCTTCTCAATAGGTTTGGCATGGACAAGATCTATGAAGGCCAAGTGGAAGTGACAGGAGATGAATACAATGTGGAAAGCATCGACGGCCAGCCTGGTGCTTTTACGTGCTATTTGGATGCAGGCCTTGCCAGAACTACCACTGGCAATAAAGTTTTTGGGGCCCTGAAGGGAGCTGTGGATGGAGGCTTGTCTATTCCTCACAGTATGAAACGATTCCCTGGTTATGATTCTGAAAGCAAGGAATTTAATGCTGAAGTACACCGGAAGCACATCATGGGTCAGAATGTTGCAGATTATATGCGTTATCTAATGGAAGAAGATGAAGATGCTTACAAGAAACAGTTCTCTCAATACATAAAGAATAACGTTACTCCAGACATGATGGAGGAGATGTATAAGAAAGCCCATGCTGCTATACGAGATAATCCAGTGTATGAGAAGAAGCCCAAGAAAGAAGTTAAGAAGAAGAGATGGAACCGTCCCAAAATGTCCCTTGCCCAGAAGAAAGATCGGGTAGCTCAAAAGAAGGCAAGCTTCCTCAGAGCTCAGGAGCGGGCTGCTGAAAGCTAAACCAAACAGCAATTTTTTATGAGGATTTTCAATGTAAAGACAATAAACTTATTGAATAAGCAGCTAAAAAAAAAAAAAAAATAGAAAAACACCATAAATAGTGACTTTCTCCATCACACATATAGGAGAAAGGAATGTCTGAAACATAACCTTTAAGTTATGTCCATACCTGGAAAGATCCAGACTCCAAAACCCGTGACATATAGTCATAACTAATTATAACTGACCTTTACATCAACATATACTACTAGCATATAAAAGGAAAAACACAGAAGAAGACGGTGTCTTCTCCACTCACAAAGACAGATCCATTTCCCCTTAGGAAATGTACTTTCACTTTGCACCCTTAAACTTTCCTTACAATAAATTCTTCACGCATACTGAGTGTCTGTCATCCCTCTCTGTGTGTGGGCCAAGGCCTGTGATTCTTCCTAGCCTGGAGCCCAAGAACTGGGGCAACACTTCAAAGTCCAGCCATGGACAGGACCATGACAATCCCACATGTCTTTCAAGTATAGAACAGATAAACTATAGTGAATCCATACAGTGAAATATTACTCAATAAAAATTATTAAATTATTAATTCATGTAACAACATGGATGGATCTTAACTGTATTTTGCTAAGTGAAAGGAGCCAGACCCCCAAAGTTGCATACAGTGTTTTCCAGGTTACTGGGTAGAAGGCTTTGTCAACTATAACGGGGCTGCATGGAAAAATTCTTGGAGTGATTGAACCGATCTATATTAAGATTTGTGTAGTGGATACAGGGTTTATATTATCAAAATCCATAGAATTATATACCACAATGTGAACTTTACAGTATATAAATTTAAAAACATGTTAACTAGAATTTGCAGGGAATTGAAATGGTATTAATTTGTAAAAAAGTTAAGTCAATTGTCACAAATTGTAATAAACTCTAACAAATGAGGATGAATCTATTATAAATATCTTTCTTTTTATTTTGGCATTTCTTTCCATCAGATGCTCAGACCTGGAACAAATGTTTGTATTTGTTTTTATAGGATCGTATTTTACGAATAACACTTAATTGTACCTGATTGGGGGAGAATGGGCAGATCTCAGGATATGGCTAAATAGCTGCCCTATATAGTCATACACCATATATAAAAATAAGAATATACTTATAATGCTGACAATTATAATGCCTTGATATATTTATTTCACCAATCTTATCAAAGAACATACAAATACATTAGACGTTCACAATTTTACTTATCTTTATTAATGGAATGAAATGACTTTCATAGAAAGATTTTGTCGTAACTCTACTAATTCATTGCAAATAGCATTATACATTTTTTTTTTTTAGAGATAGAGTCTTTCTCTGTTTCCCAGACTCATGTGCATTGGCACAATTATAGCTCACTGAATTACATGCGTTATTGCAACCTTGAGCTCCCAGGCTCAAGCAATTTTCCTGCCTCAGTCTTCTGAGTAGCTAGGACTACAGGTACGGGCCACCATACTCAGCTAAATTTTTTTATTTTTTGTAGAGATGGGGTCTGGCTATGTTTTCCAGGCTAGTCTGGAACTCCTGGTCTCAAGCAACCCTCTGGCCTCAGCCTCCCACAGCGCTGGGATTATAGGCATGAGACATTGTGCCTGGCCAATACTTAAATTCTTTATTAAGATACTCTGGAGGTGACAGAAATGAAATTAAATCACTCACTTTCAGTGACAGCAAGATGAAAAAAAATTTTTTTTAACATGGGGTATGCTAGTCTGTGCACAAATGTTTGGAAAATCGGGTATTATTGTGTTTTCCTCGTCCATGGTAGCCATTTGGTGGGGCGCTGATTATAACAGGCAAAATCGTCAGATTACATCACTCTTATGAGAAAATGTTTCAGTTGCTTAGCATTGCTTTTTAGAATCAAGTCTAAACTTTCATACAAGTATTCTATTTGTCATGTGGCCAAGTTACTATAAATATCATCGGATCCATCAGAAGATAGATAGGTTTTCATTTCTTTCATTTTAATTCCTTCTTTTTTCCTATTTCCCTTATCAATATTTCATATGAAACTATTAGTGCAAGTGCAACTAATTAGTTCCCATCATAAAGATTTGGTCTCCATATGAGGTATATTAGCTATTTAAACTCAAGGGGTATCAAAAGGATAGTTAAATATTCCATTTAAGTGTCCTAGTTAAAGTTGTTACTGCTGAACACTATAGAATTAACACTTCACAAACAGTGAGGAAGAAAATATCATTTAATTAGAGGAGATAAATTGACCAAAGTATACCCAACAGAGCCAGAGACTTTTATTTCTCAAACTGAGCTAATTCTGGTAAAATCAAGTGTATTTTAAAGTTCCAGTTTAGTATACATTCCATGCCATGCTGACATAAATCACAATAGACTGCAAAAAGAAAATACATGATCCACCTCATAGGAAGTTGAATAAGGTGCACTGTACTGAGGTTTTAACTATATAGAGATTTAATAAGAATGATAATTTAAAAAATACTTTCCATGTAACATTTCCCTAATATTATAAGCCAGATTCAAATTCACTTTCTCTTTGAAAAATATTATTAAATACTAAGACAAAGATTATAACCTCTATTTAAAAAGTAACAGCAAATATTTACTGAGAGCAGTGCACAAGGCACTGTGCCAGGTACTTTCAACACCTTATCTCATTTAATTCTCAAAGCAATCCTATTATTTTACTATTTAAAACTGATAGTAACTGCCAGTGGTACTGGCAGAACAGGTACTCAGAGTGAGGACCAATCAAATGTTCTTAATCACCACCGTGGCTGCCTTCTGAATGAGTACACTGAAAAGCCGAGAACCAATAAGTAGCCAAGCCAGGTGCAGAAACCAAATTTCAAACTGCTAATCAACATTTTACCCCACTTCATGAACCATATTTTACTTGTTTTTATGTAATAAATTCTCCAGCTCTCAAAAAGCTTGCTACCATCTGCCTTTTCATTTTAGAGGATATATAATGTATTTGTTCAGAAATAAATACCATATTGCTGATTGTTGCGTGCAATGTAAACCGCTTATCATCTTCATTCTGTCATTAGTAATGCTAAAAAACTTAACATTTCTAAATACTGGTTCATCAAACAACTCTCAAATGTTTCACAACACCTAATAATCTCCAAGAAGTGATTCAAGTGTTTTTACCCATCTTTTCACTTATCTATATCAGCAAACAACAGAGCAAATATTTTATATTCAACAAATTTGAATTTCTTTTTTGTCCACAGAGAGAAGACTTGGGTCTAAACTAGGTTTAAACATAATGGGTTATGCTATACCAGTAAAAGAAAGGACTATTGACAGCAGCTGTGAGTCTTACCTAAAGGATGTCCGCAGCGTTAATGTAAAAAGGTTAAATTGTCTGGATCATATGCTAATTGCTCCACCATCCTGCACCTCTCCAAGAAATGATTTAAATGTTAGAGTGTTTTGAATTTAAGATGTATGATTTTCATGAACATCAAATAGCATAAGGTCCTGCTGTCTTACTCCAATAAAGCAGTGAGATTCTAGTGTCATTTTCAATTTGTACTCAATTTTTCTTACAATATGTTCAAAAAGTCCTTCAGAGTAGGTTAAGCATAAAGTAGAATTTAATTCTCAATAAAAGTTATGAAGATAAACATCAGCCTATTTGAGACAGATAATGCATTTAGAATTAAAAAGTGTGACTTAATTATTTAATTGCATAGAATTTAGATGTGTTTTGTCGTTGACTAAGCTGACATATATGCTTATGGTTAAGATGCTCAATAGAGAAGTCAGCTGTTAAAAAAAGGAGGAAGTGGAGTTTGGAGACAAGAGTATTGTGTAGTCAAGAGAGCTAACAGCAAATCAGATAATTCTCTGTATTGCCTTTGTATTTTTAGGCAAGGTTTAATTTCCCTAGCCTAGCCTTCTCATCTGTAACTCTGGAATAATATTTATTATGATGATGGGGACAATGCCGGTAAACTCTATTGAATAAGCTGCCCATAGAAAGTACTTAAAACACATTATCTACCTTTACTATTATTTACAAATGTCAAATAATCTTTCTCAGATAGTGTGTGAGCAAATTAAATATAATTGACACATACATTGTTTATAACTATAAAACGTGTCAGAATAAGGTGAGCTCTTACCGTTTTATTCAAATTTACAAAAGAAATAATATTAAATATTTTGTAATGTTGCAAATATATAGAATAGTTAATACTATAATGACCATAAGTGAATAATATAATAAATATCACTAAGCTTTAACAAATCTTAAATATTTCGTCATGTTTTCTTCAGCTACATTTTTAATTAAACAAATTAGAAGTCCCCAGTGTACTCTTCTTCAATCCCATGAGCATGATAACCTTAATGTCATCCTCAGATTGACTCAACTATAGATGGGCTTTTTCCTGACTCTGGGACCCTTTTCTTCAAATATTTTACTTTAAAAAACTTGTAATTGTGATTTTTTTTTCTCTGATCCTTTGAGAGGTATGTAAAAATTTTTTAAAAAAAAATCTATTTCCAGTTTTACAATCCAGGATGTCCTTCTCAAGGATCTGAGAGCCATCTCTTTGAAATGTAATTATAAAAGGAGGTAGCACCCCTATCTCCCAGTTTCTGTGGGAGGCTGGGAGCCTAACTTCAGTGGGTGTCTTACTCCACATTGCAGAACTATCGCCTGTAATAAAGATAAAATCAATTAGCAAATACAGCTGTCCTCCAGTAAGTTTCCACTAGCTCACCCCAGTCCTTGAATTCCTACTATTATCTGCTTCATTGGAGTTGAGTGCAGACTCAGTTTTAGCCTTTCTCCCCTATTGCAATAGTCTTGAATAGTCTTCCTTGCCTGTTTACAGTTTCGCAGGTGCAATTTTTGCTTTGACATGCATTATCTATCTTCCATTCCCAATTCCACTGAGAAAATCTTGCAGGATTTGCACAAAATACAGAAGTAAAAAAATATACTATAAATAGTTAAAATAAATCAGGACAAGCAAATACACAAAAATACACTAAAGGAATTGATGGTTTCTCAAAAACAGTCCTGTATCTTTCAAGCAGGGCATATTTTCAGTTATCATTTCTAACATATTTAGCAGATTGTAAGACTTTTCTTTCAACATACACACAATCTCTTCTATGCCTGGCATTTACTATAAGTAAGGACATAGCCAGAGGTTTGGTACATATATGTTTTAGTCAGCAAGCTCTCTTGGTGTGTTCTTATTAGTTTTAAGTTGAAACAAAAAGGACCTAAACTCCAAGTAAGAGGCCCTGATATTTGACTTTTAAAAGTTAGAAACAAACAAAATCAGACCAGACCGTGCTTTGACAAGTTGTTCTGCTGAACCTACTTACCACCTAGTGTACCTTCCCCTATAAACAAGCTTTCCAAAAAGGCTACATGATGGATCATCCATTCATTCAGCTTCTTTAAATGGCTCACTAGGACACTTTCATTTACAAAGAGAACAGCTGAGGCAGCTAATTACCAAATTAAGCAAGAAACAGCAGGAACCAGAAATCATTAGTCACACCTTTGCCACAACTGGCAAAAGAAAAGTACATTCAGAAAAGATAGCTTTTGCTCTTTATTATTGTTTGACATGAAGTTACGTAAAATTCTTAGCTCAAACTATTGTTGGACAAATGTCCTCAATAATTAAAGACAAGCTCATTATTATAAAAATGTTATGGAAAGGAAATAAAAGAGACTGAAAAGGAAGTGATTAGGGAAAGTGTTGAATTAAGCAGAAAAAGTGCTTCTGTTTATTTCAGTATTTGTCTTATCTTTTGAATACATAAAAGAATAGTAGAATGAATATATTTTTAATGAATAGAAAGATTGCACATTTTCCTGTCATTATGGCATAACAAGTGGACTTATCACCATTACATTTATTATTGGCCATTTCCTAGAAACCACTATTTTTTAATTCTGCAGTTTTCTTTTATGATTAATCATAAAAAATAATAAGATTGATTTTCTTCGTATCTTAACTGTAAAATTCAAATCATAGGTATAACTCATGAATGACTGATGTAAAAGAAATAAAAATGCACCATTTTTTCCTTATGAACAGGAGTTTCCATCAAGTAATAATAAGCAAATAAAAATAAACTTGTTAAAATAATCTTTTTTTGGTTATACATTCCATTTTTCTTCAGGTTGGCCACAAATCCATCCATTTTGAAATCCTGGCTATATATCTTCTTTGTAATATCATTCCTAATACCATTTCATTAATTCCCTCAAAGAAAGCAGATAAATTAGTTTGGCGTTTTTTTTCCTTCTGAACCCATGTTAACTGTAGTGATCATATTTATTTTAGAAAGCATTCACATTTCACTATTTAAAAAGTACAATTTAGAATCATGCCTATACAATACACAGACATTTTTAATGATTCACTTAATTCTATAAAACAATGATTAAATGAGAAATCTATTTAATTAATATACTTCAAAATTAATTAATTGTATTAGGTAGATAGTGAGGGATTCTGGCTCTCATAGGGACAAAGGTAGGTGCCTTGTCTTGGTGGGATCTCAATCTCCAGCAATTGCCCCACCTGGGAAGAAGGCCCCCATTTTGGTGCTGCCCCACCCCTAATCCCACCCCAGATAATTGCCACACCTGGGAAGAAGGAGGAGTCTTTGCTAATCTGCAAAAGAATGCAAGGAATGCCCCAGCCCACAGGCCACCAGCCCAGGCATAAAAGGATTTGGAGAGTGAACTAGGGTAAAAGGCTAATTATCATGTCCTTAACTATCCATCAAAGTGGTTCAGTGATCTAATCCGACACTATAAAAAAAGACCGCAGACCATAACCAGGGCCCCTTTGTTATGACAGGGGGTCTGTTTGTCATCTGTGGTGAACATTTTTTCCTCTTGCTCTGTAAACCTGTGTCTTGCTCTTGCTCTGTAAACCTATCTTGTCCTTTCTCAATAAACTTCCTTTCACAACTGCTTTGCTTTTGGTGTGTCTGCTCATTCTCTGGCAAGAACCAAGAATAGACAACTATAACCTGACAATTTGAATATAAATATTTATGTGATTTAATTATATAATATATAATACATGTATTATATATTACAATATGTATTATATATAGTTATATAAAATATGTACATGTATTAAAATTTTATAATGTAATACACTGAATGTACTGTGCTTCAGAATTCCTCTAAATGTGCATGTATGTATGAAAACACCATTTTCAGTATGGATTCAGTCCACATAATATCCCTTCTTCCTTGAAAAATGCACCCTGATCTTCAAGCATTGGTCACACATGCCAAGTGTGGTCCCAGCCTCTTGGAGTGGGCATTAGAAGTTGGACAGATGTGAGTGCACAGTTCAATATGGGATTATCAGATATTCTCTCCTAGGAGTGTGCAATCAGGGTGGAAAGACAACCAGTCAGTCTATGCATTAATACATAAGTCAAACTTAAATATACAATCCCTGGTGCAGTAGATGCCATTTTTTATGACATGGTTGGAAAATAGAGAAAGCCTGTCTTCAAAGCCAAGAAAAAAAATGATGTAGGTAGATATATGGAGAAGAGCTGAAGCAAGAAACATCCAACAGATTAGATCCCCTTCTTCTCCCCCCAGAATCCTTATAGTTCCGAACTCCTATTCCTAATGTTTATCTGCAGTTGAGTTAGGTGCCACTCCTGTATTTTGTTAATAAAATTTTCTCTTTTGCACTTGCAATAGCTCAGGCTGGATTCCTTTAAATATAAGCTAACCATACAAGCCTATTTGCAAACAGTGCTGCCCCAGTACCCTAGTTCAACATCTGTCCCATATGATTTCATTTAAAAAGATGTCATTATTATTAAATAGATCCTATTATTAACAGATTATTAATTTTAATCATTATTAATAATAGGATCTTTTAAATAAATCAAGGCAGGTTTGGTTGATCTTCATTTTAAATTTCCAATTTATGTAAATATAGTTCCAAGGTAACTTGACACTTCTCTTTCAATATGGGGTGGTCACTGAAGCACGCTCTGTTATTGCCAAATGGTTGGCAGGGACAGTATTATCAAACAGTTTTCCCTAGTTACTCACAAAATGGAGCTTTATGCTTAATAAAAAGTAAGTACTGAATTTCTCTTTTTCACTATTAAGATTTTTCATTTAGATTAAATGACTGTGGTTCCAAATTAATTTTATTCATTTTCAATTCCAAGTTTGCTTAATGTACTTATGACAAATGAAACAAAAGCTATTAAAATTTTTACCATTGCTAGTAATTTTGCGGATAATTAAATAACATTGTCCTCTTTTCAGTATTATTTTAGTCTTGGCTCCCCAGGGGGCTGATGGGATATTTCTAGTCAAAATCCACGTCTGAAGGCAGGAGAAGACCAATATTCCAGCCTGAAGACAGTCAGGCAGAGAAAGAATCCTTCCTGCTTAGCCTTTGATTCTATTCAGCCCTTCAACATACTGTGTGAGGCCTAAGCACATTAGGGAGGGCAATCTGATTATTCGGTTTACTGATTTAAATGTTAATCTCACTCAGAAATATATTTGTAGACACACCCAGAAATATGTACCAAATATCTGGGCATCTTATGGTCCAGACAAGTTAACACATAAAATTTATCATCACAAGTATCATTAGAAGCTTCCAACAGAAATTTAAGTTAATTGCAATATAATTATATTTATTTAAGCAAATTCCTAAAAATGAAAATAAAGCTTTTGAAAACTCATTCTGTCAAAGATTGAAATATCTGACATTATTATGAATTAGCACATTAAACATAAAATTATTTGGTTTGTGTTGACAATAGGAGTATCATTTTTAGTGAAGTATATTCTTGTGTTACAAACAGTGCTCTAACTAAATTAAGAAACCTGTGGATAAGAAATGTACTTGAACTTACTGTGATATATACATTATAATTGCATAAGAATTGTGGCATTCTACCAAATGAGATAGAAACTGTATTCAATCCAATTTATAAAATTTTAATATATAAAATTAGAACAACTGAGCTATAAAATTTTTGTGACAAAACTAATGGTAAGTGTAGGGAACTGTTCAGAATTGTAGAATGCATTTATGTGCTGCTCATCAACAGTTGTTTAGAGCTATTTTTTTTTTTCTTTAAAGAACTACTTTGCAAATCAACCTAAGTATTCCTAGATGGTACTAAATAATTTTTAAATTAGTTCTTTAAAATGTGGTTGCATTTTGTAAAAACTGAAAGTTTAGCTTTTGATCAAAACTGAAAGTTTGACTAAAATCTAAATTTAGTATCATTGTAATATATTACCTGCAACAGAACTGTTTAAAGAAAATACACACCAAATATGTTACCTTAAATATTAAAGAGTTTAGCAAATTGCAATGAGTCAAAACAGAGCTTTTAAAGAGACTCTGAAATGAATATATATATAAAAACAAATTAAACACTGAGAATTTAAAAGGTGCGTAATGTTGTATTTAACTGCGAAATTCTGTCTTTGCACTTTGGCATCAGCTTATGGGAAGAATCTTTCAATAGAGCTTCTATTTTAACTGGATAAGTGTATATTCTGTACCAAGATGGAATTAAATTGGGAATCCTAAAATCTTGGTACATCTAAATTTGGAGACTAACTAAAAATCATAAATTTATATGACATATTTGATGGTTTGTCTTGAAAAAGATGTTATAAAAGAAAACGCTCTTTATGAAGGCAAAATTACTGCAGCTAAGTAAATAGAAGTTCAAAATAATATAAATTCAGTTTGTTTTTCATTTAGCATGCTTGACTCTGAACCTACTAGATACCTAGAATTTGTAGATTGTAAATATTAAAATTAATATTAAATAGAAGAAAATAATATAAGTCAATTAAAAATGTCAACAAGTTAAAAAATTTTAAACATAAAATGCTATTTTGCCAAATATTATAGGCAAATGCTCTCCAAAAAAAATCAGAAATAAGGCCATGTTGAAGGATAATTTTTTCAGAAAAGTACAGTAACAAAATATTAGGGATATATACAACTAAAGTACTGATTAAAATATGTGACTTTGAACCACAAATAATTGTTCTGCTTATGTTATTTTTAATGTTTACATCATAATATTTATACATTTAGTTTTTAACTAATATACACAGATATTATCATTTTTATTTTTAGAAAGCATAATTTTTAGAAGTAGTTTTCACTAGAGCTATTTTATAGGACTGCCAATCTAATAAAAACAAATTTGGTCAACAAATACCTTAAATATTCTATAATTTTTAGAAATTACATAGCTATATAAAATTTTGGATTTTAACAATTATAAAATTTTAATTATACATGAGGCATACTCTCAAATATATTTTTTGGTTTAGATAATAAATTATATGTTTATCCTAGTGATATGAAACCCACAAATCCTACCATTTATGACTCAATTGTACAAGTCAATTATTTAAATAACTCTTGGCTCAGCTGGGGGTTATGTGTGCTGCACCACTGAACTCCATGCATAGCATACTGGGAACAAGAGAAATCAAAACAGGGAAAAATATTCAAATAGGAAATGAGATGAGTTAGAAATTTTTTATCATTCTTCCAGAAAACTTCTAGTGGTTTTGAACAAAAATACTTATTAAAACATTATTATTATAAGCAAAAAGACTGATTATTAGAGTTAAAATAATAATTGATAAGTAGTTATGTTGTAGTTAAGGATCTATTAAGCGTATAAAGCCAAGTCTTTCAAAAAAAGATTTTAAAAAATTATTTAGCCAAAAGAGTAAGCATATTTTAATGCTTATCTTAAATCAAAACAAAGTAAATTTCATAAAACCAGGTTTTTAAAAATTCCATTATATACAAAGTTATCTAAGTTATTAAGAAATATTTTCAGTGTCATTTATAATTTTGATGTGAATATTTTATTCTAAATAAATATTTAGAATCTCTTTCCAGTTACTCTCAGTTATACATTCTGATTAACTTAACATTTATCCATAGTTACCATGTGACAGACACTCTGTTAGACACCAAAACTACCAACATTGAATAAGGTCCGAATACAGTTCTCCAAAATGTAAATATAATATCTTGGGGATCAATCTCATATGTTATTAAATATAATGCAACATATTAATTCAATTACACATAGTTATTGAGCAGTTACTAAGTTTAAACTGGTATGTAATCACTACTATGACCTATGCTTTTCCTGCAATTTCTTGCCAATCCAATAGAAAGAGAAATAAAGATATCCAGAGGAATGCAAAATTAAGTTTAACATACTATTAGATAATGCAATTGTCCAAATATGACATGCAAGTGAAGCAACATGGAAATGCTTTAGTAATAAAGAATCACAAAATTAACCTATAAATATCAGTAGCTAAAATTTCATAGCATTTACTACATGCTAGGAATTTTTCTAAACACAATAAACGTTTAATTTCTTAGTCCTGAATTTAGTACAGTGAGTATTTCAATAATTGCTTCTACTGATTAATTTTTTAAAATACAAGATAGTAAGAATTCACTTCATCAAGATCCAGAGAGATAAATCTGGCATTTGAGATCACTTTTGGTTTGGAAGAGGATGTTAAGAGGCTATTTCACCACAGACAGTCTTAAAGGGCCAGAGAGCTAAAAGTTGGTGTCCAGGCCCATCAAAAAAGGGAGCACTGACAATATTTCCTATTTAGGCTGGAAGTACAAAGGACTGCATCCTGAAGGTAAAGATAACCCAGAAGTAACAGCTTTTACACAAAGATCAACCCAGTTTTGAGTTATAGGAATAGCCCTGACAATCTCAAATGCTCAACCACAAATTGAGGATCTGTATTATCTTCAGCTTTAGGTTTCCATTGAAGCAGACTCTTCTCTTACATCTAGTTTATATTCTTCACATGCTACCATGGTTGATGTTTCAGAATCTCTTGTTTTAGATTTTTCCTGTGTGGACTCAGACTCCCAAAGGCCTAACCTGTACTATAAAGATTTTATAAACAAGAGGAAAAGAGCATTCCAAGCAGATAGACTAGTTAGTGTAAAAGCCTCAAAGTAGGAGTAAGCTTGGCAAGTTGAGGAATAGAAGAGTCCTTGGATTGGAGCATCGTGGAATCATGGACCAGAGGTGGAGGGGGCCGGGTGGGGAGAAGGAGAGAGAGAAAGAGAGAGAGAGGGGTACCAAATGAGGTTGGAGGACGGGCAGAGGCATTACTGGACACTGATTAGAATTTAATTGTTGGTGTGATGGAAAAAGCCATTGGCTAGTGGTGATCTGATGTGACTGGTATATTATACTGAGCCCTGGATCCCTTCCTTGCATAGAATTGGAAGCCAGATAGCACATAGTACATGTACCCATTAATCTGGGGAGACAATGTATCAAAAATGATTGAGAGTGCAGTCTTTGAAACTGGATGAGCCTCAGTTAAAATCCTGGCTTGATCAATTTCTAGACGTATTTCCTTTGGCAATTATAATAATAATCTCTTAGGGACTAGATTAATTATTAATAAAATAATATTAATGCTAATTCCTACATGAAAGAGTTGTTGAGAGAGAAAATTTATGATGTGCTTAAGGCATCTTCAAGCTTTTAGCGCTCAGGAAATGTTAACTGTTCTTACTATGGTGAAATTATATTATAGGCAAATAATCATCACACCTCTCCTGTTCTCCAAATGTTTTCTCATATACCTTAAAACTTAGCCTCAAAACAGCTAAGAATAGATAGTTATCACTACTTCACTAATAAAGTTTCAGTGCTGGCTTTAAAATTAGACGAAAGGAGTCAGATGCATTCTCGAAGAGCATCTCTTGTAATTCTGAGTGACTAGATAAATAATAACCAGGGAATAGCTGAAAAGAAAGGAAGAGGAAGGAGGAAAAGACCTAAGTCTTCCCCTGTAAAAAGATAAAGCACTGGTAATTCTTCTTTTGTCTGCCAATAGGGACTAGTGAGCCCTAGCAGTGCAAACATCCGGGACATTTTCTAGGCTTAGCTTCCACCAGAAATGGAGGAAGAAGCACCAGAGCACTGAAGGATGACAACCATGGAAAGACCAACTTTATTCCTAACCAAGAGGCTCTAAATTGAAGTCATTTCTACTACCTGCTTTCTTTTGTTCTTGTCCATATTTTTTAAGAGCATGAAATACATAAACCAAAGATTTAAATTATTTCCTGGTTATTAAGTTAT
Organism: Propithecus coquereli; assembly: GCF_000956105.1. NCBI lineage: Eukaryota > Metazoa > Chordata > Mammalia > Primates > Indriidae > Propithecus > Propithecus coquereli. Next base: position 682,396 of record NW_012149385.1, read on the forward strand.
AATACATCTCAATTTGGTTCTTTACATGCTGATGTATGTTTTAAGATTTTAACCAGAAATTTTAAATTTTAATCATCAGAAAAACAAAAATAAATTTGTCATAAAATAGAATTACTTATGAATAGAACTCAAATTCACAAAATATTTTTTAATTTCACATTTTTGATAGTGTGAACTTTCTTTTACCTTTGTTTTTGGTTGGGATAACATAAACATCATTGTAAATGAATACCATATTTGCTATTCTAGATTATAGAATATGATTATAGAAAATGTTTAGAAAACAATGAACAAAGTAAAGCGGTGAATTCTGATAAAATATTATCTCATTGAAAATTTACTTACCATGTTTTTCAGTCAAAATAATCTCAAAAGCTGATGAATTTAACTAGATACCAACTCTCCCTCTTAGATTTTTGAGAGTTTATTGTTACTGATTGCTGCAGAACAAATTATTACAAAACCTGGTAGCTTACAACGACACACACTTATTATCTAACAATTTCTGAGGCTTGGATATCCAGAAGTGTCTTATCTGGTTGTTTCTTGTTCTGATGTCTCACGAGGTTTCAGTGAAACTTTAGGCAGCTGCTGCAATCTCTTCAGACTTGACTGAGATTGCAGGATTTGATTCCAAGACCATTCATGAGGGTCTTGGCTAGAAGCGTCAGTTCCTTTTCATGTGGGCTCCTCTACAGGGCTGCTCATGACAATAGGTGATAAAAACAAAATAATATCTCTCAGAGAAGTTGACATTCTAATCACCAGACTTGTGAATATGTAACCCGTGTAGTATAGGGATTTTGCAGAAGTGATAAAGTTAAACATCTTGAGACAGAGAAATTATCCTGGCTATTCCAGGTGGGCCAACGTAATCAGAGGGTTCTTTTAAGAGGGAGAAGTTTTAGATACAGTTAGAGGGAGAAGGGATTGTGATCCCAAAAGCTTAGATTTGAGTGCCTATGAGCCAAGGAATGTGGGCAGCCTCTAGACACTGAAGAGGCAAGGAGTAGATTCTCCCCAGGAGCCTCCCAGAGGAATTAGTTAGCCCCGTCAAACCTTGATTTTATCACTTTAACTTCTCATCTTCGAAACCATAGAGTAACTTTGTATTGTTTTTAACTATTAAATTTTTGGTAATTTGTTACAGTAGCAATAGGAAACTAGTGCTTATGTCTTCCCAAGGAGGGAGAGAGAGAGAGAAAGAGAGAGAGAGAGAGAGAGAGAGCAGAGGTGAGAGGGGGAGAGAGAGAGAGAGAGAGACTCTGCATAACTTATTTTATATTCTATTCTTGGAGAGGGAAAACCAGCACTACTGTTGTATTCTGTTGATCACACAGACCAATTCTGATGTAATGTGGGAGGGGATTAAGGGTTTGCTTAACCGGCCACAGGGACTTGGAGGTGGGGGCATCTTGAAGCCTGTCTAAAACATGGGATATCTATCCTTGAAACTACAAAATCATTTCAAATGATTGTTTACTGTGGCAATTAGAAAACTATACTTCCAAACTATATTTGAAATGTCATAATGTTAATATCTCTTGGAATAGGGGTTTCCACATATGCCTAAATTCAAGTTATGTCAATGTTAAATAAAAGTTTGAAACTGGGGCTATTTTGTTATTTCTCAAACTGAAAAATGTACTTCTCTACCACATGGGACACGATGAGATCATTCAGGCAATGTTTTTCCAGGCTTGGAAAATAATTATGATAGCAAATAATACTTTGCCAAATAATAGTATGTTTAATATTATTCCAAAATGTTGAAGCTATTACTACACTGTTTTCTGCTAAATTATATTAAACATGAAACATATGTAATAGACTTTTCAAATTTGTTTGTATATAAAAACAAAGATGATAGTATAATACTTATATTCAAATCAAACTATATCAATGGTATAATGAAAATTTATCAAATTTGTCAAATCTCACAGAAACAACAAAATTAAAATGCTTGAAATTATAACTCAAATACTGAATATATCATTAATTGTTTAATAGTTTATTATAAACTATAATTGCTAAAGGGGTTGATAAGAGATGGTACCAATGATCTGTGGGTGTTACTAGGAAGGAAAAATTTGAGAGTTACATAAAGATAAGACTAATGAAAATGTCAAAAGTTGTGAGCACTACATTTGCATAATGAGGCTTAAGAACAATTATGGAGAAACTGGAAAGCCTAGCAAATATATTTACATTGATATAATGGAAACAAAGAGCAATTTCTGAGGTTGACCAATCCAATAAAATAGTAAAATTACAAGTTTACAATAGGACTAAGCATTTTTTAATTTACATTTAGATCAAATATTCAAATAATTAACAACAGCTTACTATGGAAAGATTCTGAAAACTGTGTTGGAGGAAGCAAGCTGATTAAGTCCCTTTCATTATTCTTTATGTTCATTTATTTTTTATTGGATAGAAACTGATGACTGCTGTGTTAGAAATTTTGGAAGCAGCAATAAAGAAGACACACAGCCTTTGTTCCTAGAGGATTTAAAGTGTGGTGCAAAAAGCAGATAAAGAAGGACTTGCAATTCTGTAAATTAAGTGCTATATTAGAACTACTCACAGTTCACAGATTACTGTTAAGGAACATAAAGAAGACACAGTCTAGACTGCAGTGTGAGAGACCGCAGAGAAATCTTGAAGGCTGGGATATCTGGGTTGAGTCCTCACGAGTGAGCAGGAATTCACCTGGTAATGGGATATGTGTGAGTGTGTGTGTGTGTGTGTGTGTGTGTGTGTGTATGTGTCTGTTGGGATTTGGGTCAGATTAATTAATGGTGTATCATTGGCTTAAAACAACATTGGGCCAAATGAAAGCTGTATTCATTTTTTAAAACTCTGAAGAATAATAAATATCTTGCTTATCTGGATTGTTAACAGAATTCAATCCCTTGTAGGTATAGAATCAAAATCCCCATTTTCCTACTAGTTGTCAGTGAGAGTTTTTACCAGCTTCTAGAGGCTGCCACAGTCCTTGTCTTATGCCCCTTCTTCCATTTTCAAAGCCAGTGAAGTAGTTTCCTATTTCTGGTGTAATAAATTTCCATAAACCTGATGGCTTAAAACAACACAAATTTATTCCCTAAAATCAAGGTCCAAGCAGAGCTGCATATCTTCTAGATGCTAGAGAAGAGAATCTATTTCCTTACTGAAGTGAGTGGTTATAATTTTATGTAGCCTGAAATCCATTTTTAAATATGAATTTAACATTCTCATACCAGAGGCAGGACTCAATCACCCTTGGTGCGGTTTCTAATACTATACTCCACCTGCAGCAGGAGATGAAAATTTAGAGGCATCTCTTACACCTAGCAGGCTAGTCTCCCTGCTCTCCCTGCTACTTCCTTTAAAGGGGCCATTCAGACATTTGTCACTTAAAATGATCACCTCTCAGTCACAGTGCGACCTCCTGAAACTAATACTTCCTTGCTTTAAACCCATCAACTAAAGCTCACCTGGGAAACCTATTTAGATAATGCTCTGCACCCAATAAAGGCATAGGTCTCTTTTCTTTCTCTTTGCCTGGGCTCCCTGACCTGTGTGTGTGTGTGTGTGTGTGTGTGTGTGTGTGTGTGTGTATGTGCGTGTGTGTGTGTGTGTGTGTGAGTGTGTGGCCTCCTGGTGTGCTGTGTACTGTTCCCCACTCCAGGGTCTGTAAATACTACAAATTCTTAAACTTTCACATTGTGGTCGTGTCACTGAAGCAAGGCCTGAAATCTAACCCCTGACAGTGAGGCTTGCCTGAAGGGACTCATGCAAGTGGATCCCCTCCTGGTGCACTTTTGTCCCTGCCCCTAGCTGTTGGGGATAGTAATTACTAGCTAAATTGATAGTTTCTTTCAAAACACTTGCCTTTGACAACTTCTTGAGGCTGCCTGCATTCCTTAGCTTATAGCACTTTCTCCCTCTTCAAAGTACATCACTTCAACCTCTAGTTTCATTGTGACATCTCCTTTTGTCACTTTGATCCTCCTGCCTGCTTCTTATAGGAACCACTGAGATTACATTGGGTCTATGGGATAATCCAGGATAATCTTCCTATTTCAAGATGCTTGATTTAATCACATGTCCAAAATCCTTTTACCACCTAAATAACATAATCAAAGGTTCTGGGGACCAGAAAGAAGACATGTTTATGGGGCCATTATTCAACCCACCACTGCCAGCAATGGTGAATCATGGCCCACTTAAATTGCAACTTTCCCTTCTACTTTTCAGTCTTTTAAAGATTTGTGATTAGATTGGGATTACCTGGACAATCTGAGATAATCCCCCATCTCAAATTCCTTACCCTCCATCGCATCCACAAAGTACCTTCTGCCATTCCAGTTTCAGGGGTTAAGGTATGCATATATCTGCAGGCTATTATTCTACCCACCACAAATGGCTATAGGCTTCCCACGGGAAAGGAAAGCATGGTGTGATATTGTGAAATATGTATTTGGTCTTCAACCCATTTCCTGACATGCAATTCCTAAAATCCTTAGAATCTCTCAAATGATGTCTTGTTGTAAGCTCATGAGTTGACTGATGGTTGGTAGTGCCTAGGTAGCTTCAGGATGGGGGCTGGTCACCAGAAACAACAAGGTATGATTAAAGGGTTGGGACAGTCAGCCCCACCTCCTGACTTTCCTCTGGTAGAGGTGGGAGGCTGAAAATTAATCACCAGTGGCCAATGGTTTAATCAATCACACCCACCTAATGAAGCCTCCATAAAAACCTAAAAGGGCAGTGTTTTAAGAGCTTTCCAATAGCTGAACATGTGGAGGTTCTGGAGGGTGGTGCCCCAGGGAGGGCATGGAAACTCCACACCCCTTCTCCCATACGTCCCCCTGTGTAGCTCCTCATCTGTATCCTCTGTAATATCCATTATATTAAACCAGTAAATATATGTAAATGTTCCACTGCATTTTGTGAGCCACTCTAGCAAATTAGAGAGGAGGTCGTGGGAGCCCAACTTGAAGTCAGGAGGTCAGAAGTCCAGAAGTCCCAGAGGCCCAACCATGCTGCTGATGTCTCAACCTGTGGGATACGATGCTATCTCCAGATAGATAGTGTTGGAACTGAAGGACACACATTTGGTATCTGCTGCAGAACTAACTGCTTGGTTGGTGGTGGAAAGGACCGCCACACACACATTTAGTGACAGAGGTCTTCTGTATTGATGTTGTTCATTGAAAGACTAGGAAAAAAAAAAAAAAAGAAAACACTTGGAATATATTTTTTCCCTCACTCAGACATGGTACTTGGAGAAAATAAAACATATACTACTGAAGCATGCAAGTAGTTCCAAAGGGTTGAAGTGAACAGTATAAGGCAAAAAAAAAATGTTGGAAATTATATAATGGGTTTGTCAAGTTAAAGAACTTTCTGCTTGTTTTTTTTTTTTTTTTTAAGAAATAGGAAGCCACTGTAAGTCGTGATGGAGAGGAGTGATTTTGTTAGATCTATAATCACAGATAGGTTACTCTGCCGGCATAATTGTGGGACTGAAATACATTACATTCTCACTAGAACATAAAGTCTATGATGTCAGGAATTTTTGTTTTTTTTAAACTGCTGTATCCCCGCAGCCAGAATGGTGCTTGACATGTAGTTGATTTTTAATAAATATTTGTTGAATGAATACATGAATGTCTTGGCAGTGAGGCACCACTATATTTGTTGCAGAATATAGATATTAAATTTTGATGGCCATAATTAAAATTTGTAAGAATACAAAAAGATGAAGGAACTGCATTAGGAGACTGAGACATTGGTTTTAGATGAGGAATAGTGGAGAAGAATGATTCAAGATGGCCATTTCTTTTTCTCACTTAGGCATTTAGAAGAATTATAGTACATTTATAGAGATAAACATCATAGGAAAAAAAATGTAGATTTTTAGGGAGCCAGAATTCTGGGTTGGACATGAGTATATCCAAGAGGAGAAATAAGGCAAATGGATATTCAGGTACAGAGCTCAGGAGAAAGACAGTGACGATACAGAAACACATATGGTCATTAAAATATATATTCTTACTGGTGTGTATTGGGAAAAAAGTAAAGCTATACAAAAGATGATCTCATTCAGACAGTGATAATCTTCCCATTAGACATGAATTTCATATTTTATGGACTATACTGAATGTATTGTATTTAGTGACTTCGATTCCTAAGATTTAAAGTGTGAATTTTTTTCTAATATTTGTGAAATTAGGGGAAAAAAACTAAAGTGTTAGATAATATAATAAACTTGAAAGATAAGTGTAAAAAGTTTAAATAGTTTCACAGTTTAACTTTTAGCACCACAGATTTATGAAGAATATAATGTTAACTGTTTCTAGAATAAACCAGAAAATGTAAACTATTTTATGGAAGATAAGTAAATCCTATGATCTTGTTTGATTTTTGAAAGAATGCTTCTTTTATTTAGCACTGGTAACTCAACAGTTTATTATTGATTGGATTTAAAAATAGTTTTTGTATACTGCATTAGACAAGATTTTACTTTTCTTTGGAATCAATAAATGCCTAGGTTATGGATAGGTTTTCTGGAATTATGGGTCAAAAGTCATTTTCCTTGAGGTTTTTCAACTTCTATTGCCTGCTATGAAGGAGAAAAGTATTACTTACATATCTATGGGATAATCCAGGATAATCTTCCCATTTCA
>NW_012149385.1:691117-693597 GCF_000956105.1 Propithecus coquereli
CTTGCTCAGGCTGGTTTCGAACTCCTGAGCTCAAACAATCCGCCCGCCTCGGCCTCCCAGAGTGCTAGGATTACAGGCGTGAGCCACCGCGCCCGGCCTAGTTATTATCATTTTTGAAATTCATAGTCTCTTTTCCCAGTGAGAGCCTTTTCAAACTGCTTCCTTGTCCCTGCAGACATGACATCATTAGGTCTTCAAAGTGGTCTGGCTTTCAAGCCGGATAATATGTTCCAACCTCATCTTGTGCACGTCCTGCTCAAAACAAAACGAAACAAAAGAAAATCAGCTCATTTTCTGAGGAGTACTAGCTCCTTTTAATGGGAGTCAACATTTAGAGACCACAGTCTGATGCTGGGGTTGCTCAATGTTACTAAGTTGATACTGATGTCTTTTCTGTCTAGGGAGATAGAAACTATGCAATTTTTTAGAAAGAAAAATTAATCATATGTTTACACTGATATTTTCAGTTCATGACATAAGGTTGCAGAGTTTTTTAATTGTTGTTTTTGGCTCATTATCTATATCTCTTTACCTTGTTGTGAAATCTTTGTATATGCATGCACACACATTATATAGATAGATATTAAATATCAATATTAAGAAAAAGATTCATGAATGTAGTAATATAGATTTAGATTTCACTATTATCATTATTATTATGCATAAAGATATATTCCACTGGATAAACAAAAAGCTGTTTCACAGTTATTTTATAGTTTATTCTCTGCGTGACTTGATAACCAAATTGATATACAGTTAAACTCAAATTTTTAAATTTGTTTCAGTTTCACTGATTGCTTTTAAAAATTTTAAATTTGGGCTTTAATTATGTAAATAATTAGACATGGCTTATTGTGATCTAGCCTTTAGCTCTATTTTATTTTTTGGCGATCTAGCCTTTAGATCTATCCTTTTGCGATCTATTCTTTTCCCTTAAGTTTACATCCACAAACAAATTCCTAGCTATCAACTTTTGCCTTAGATTGTAACTGGCTCCATGAAGCCTTATTTTTTAAAACTAATCCTCTCCATTAACCAACTACTTGACCGTTTGAGTTATTTTCCAGAAACTTCCTCTCAATAGTTGGATTTTTGTGCAATGAGCAACTAGACCTAGACAAAAACCCCTTTGTGATTTCAACAAGACTCTGTTACTTGAGAAACTAGGCTGAGAATTATCTGTCTATTCATGTAGCAATCATCAACTGTTAAATTATAATATACTAAGATATAATTACAATTAAAATATAAATAAAACAAAAATGTAAAAGTATTAATATTAAATACAAAAATTAAAAATTATTAGATTTTTGTTGTTATTAGCATATTTTTAAAAATACAAAAACAAAAATAGATATATCACCCATATTTCTGTACAAATACTAGCATTCTGTATTTTCACTTCAGTGTCTTTCTTAAAAATGTATACATAATGTAGATACTATTTCTTTTTATAGCTGCAGAGTGCTTCGTTATTTGGATCCACTATAGTTTTTCAACCAGGACTATATTGAAAGACATTTGAGATGCTTTCTGTCTTTGTCTATCATTAATACACTAAAATAAATAACTGTATCAAAGTCATTTTTCATTTTTGCCAATGTATCTTTGGATAGATATCAGTTTTTTTACTTATCTTTTGGTTTTGCCTATTTTTGTTACATAAAAGGTTTTTTTCTAATGAAGTCAAATTTATTAAATTTTTACCTTATATTTTTTTCTGGATTAGAACCGTAGTAAATAATAGTTTTCTCCTCTCCCGGATTATAAGGAATCTACCCATATGTTATTCCATTACTCATATGGTTATATGGCTACAAAGTTGTTTCTACACCACTTATTACAACTTCTTTTCTCCACTTATTTCAGATGTCACCTGGGGCTGTCTGAGCAATGGCATATGTTTCTCCATTTATGAAGGTAGTTTGCTTGTAAACATAATTTGGCTACTGTTTCCACTGCTACAAATTGAGGACACTCTCACAGAGCTAACTGGCCAAGAAATTGCTACTAAGAGGCTCTTATCTGATGTGCAGTGACTTTGGCTTTCTGTGATACTTCTGCTGCCAGAAGAAGTCAGGTGGTGTAAGAGAAGGTCCTTACCAATTAGGGATAAGAGAAACTGTTGGTGACGTATTTCCTTTCTCTTCCAAACAGACTATTCCCAAGAGTGGTATTTCACTTGGTTTCTTTAAATAAATACCATGAGACTGAGTGATCAATTTGAAGCCATGGCATCTGAGTAACATACGCCTCCTCAAATCAGCTCTTTCTTTGTTCCTGACTCATTTTCCTTTTTTCTTCATTTCTCCCTTAAGTTTACATTCCCAAACAAATTCCTAGCTATCAACTTTTGCCTTAGATTGTAACTGGCTCCATGAAGCCTTATTTTTTAAAACTAATCCTCTCCATTAACTAACTACTTGACCATTCGAGTTATTTTTCAGAAACTTCATCTCAGTAGTTGGATTTTTGTGCAA